>NC_060951.1:6295091-6303635 GCF_022045245.1 Lucilia cuprina
TATAGACTAGACTATAGACTAGACTATAGACTAGACTATAGACTAGACTATAGACTAGACTATAGACTAGACTATATACTAGACTATAGACTAGGCTATAGACTAGACCATATACTAGACCATAGACTAGACTATAGACTAGACTATAGGCTAGACTATAGCCTAGATTATAGACTAGACTATAAACTAGACTAGAGACTAGACCATAAGACTATAAACTAAAGTAGATTGTAGCTATGTGATAATCTTGTCTAGTTCCTAGTCTATACAAAACAAATTTTAATTAAAAAATATCCGTTACTTAATAAATAGTCTTTTATTTTATAAATTACCTACTTTTAGGCTATTTCCTTTATCCTTAATTAATGTTTTTGAATTAAAGAACATATTTTAAGGATTTCTGCACCCAAACATAATTACACAACTTTTAATTGCCTCCCCTCTAACCTTCCCGCTTTTGGTTAATTTTAAAAAGATTTTCGTTTAATACGTTAATGAAATATTTCACGCTTTTGTAAAATTAATTTCAACAACTCAAAATTGTTGACCCAGTAATTAGTGCATACTTTTAGGAGTGCTTGCTAATAATTTTTCATTATCTAGCCTCAAAAGAAGAACAACAATAACAAGGAAGCCATTATAAGATGGAGATAAATTACATAGGGAAATTAAAATTTTTATAATGAAGAAATATGTAGCATATTTTTTGGGGAAGTTTTAAGGAAAATTGTTTAGTTTAGTAAAGAGTTGGAGTGAGAAAATAGGTCGGTGGGGGTGGTAGGTTGTATTTGTTTAAGTGTATTGAATCGAAAGCCTTTAACAAATTAACACGTACTTAATTTTGTTGTTCTTTTTATTTTAGGGGTAGAGGGGAAGGGGAAATAGTGTATTTTATATTGAATAAATGAAAAAAACGTGCCTTAAATACAGCACGTTTTAACAGCCTCATATTTTAATCATTTATTTTTTTTTTTTTTGGTTTCTGTTATCCTTTCGTAATTTTACAACACTGACATTTAAGGATCTTTACACGCACCATATTGAATGAAAGAAAGAATGAATGACATGCATGTGTACAAGACAAGAGGATGTTGGGCTTTTAAAAAAATACATGGATATACAATTTGCTTAATGTTTTTTTTTTTACGTGGCAACGAAGTAAGGGAAAAGTAGGGTGTTTTTCCAGAGAAATTTGCTAGTTTTAAGTTGAAGAAATAAGCAGTGTATAAGTGTTTCAAAAAGAAAAAGGATAAAGAGCAGTTTTCAGCAGCTTTAACACATTGAAACTGTTTTGACAAACAAATGTAATTTGTTGCTTCTTTTTTTTCGTTAGAAATCTTTAAACAACCAACAATTGAATTAAATTGTTTTGCATCATTTCGTCCTTTTTTCAATTTAGTTTGGGTATTCACACATCTTTGTCCTTTGACTATGTTTTGCCTTAATATTTGTATTGATTGCTGTGCAAATTATTTAACAATATTGAATTATTAATAGACAATTATTTTTTTTGTGACAATCAGTAACAAATTGTATGAAAAATAAATTAAAAATTTTCACCATAAAAAAGGACATATGTCCCTAAGGCCAATTCTTATTTGACACGTGGCAAGTTTGTAGAATGTTCTATTAAACTTTAAAAAATCCCAAAAGATTTAATTTTTATAAAATTTTTCCAAAAAAAATGCAATTTTCTTAAACTTTAAAAATAATTTAATTCCTAAAAGTATGCAATACTTTTTTTGCTTTCGCCAATATCCATTATCACTCAATCAACAATACAATTGGGAAAACCTTTTTCTTTTTTCTTACAATGTTCGCTTGTTTACATTATCTCTGGCCTAATTTCCATAAGAGTGTGAATAAATATTCATTAGAGTCTTAATAAAAGCGTCTTAAAATCTTAAAATTTCAACAACAACAGGATTCATTATAGTTACAGCAAATTGATAGGCAGGCTACGATGAACAACAACAACAAATATTTTTTGATATTTTTAGTAAATTAAAAGAAACAGAATAGAACAACACTACACACACACACACTATTCACAAGTAAAAGCAACAAGAAAAAAGGTCGTAGTGATTAGAAATAATAACTTAAATAAATATAAGCCTATTTTTAGGCGTTGAATACAATCGGATTGAAAGGAACAACTGTAAATACATAACTGGAGGGAAGGACAAACAAGCAAACAAACAAACAGAGAGAGATTGATATTCTCTGACAGTGTAGTAGTAAATGACATGACTGAACAACAGCAATAGAAATTTGATAGACAATAACAGTAATATTTGAAAAAGTCTTTCCTAACTACACCAAACAAACAAACATCCCCTCTCCTCCTCCACCTGACAGGCATTTGTGCTTGAATAAAAACATGGACTATTGATAGATGATTATGTGTCCAATGGATGGCGTTTGTAGATAAGAAATTATGTATTGGAATTGTTAAACCAACATGTTTAGTTTTAACAAATGATATATCTTTTCAAAACTGTTGCAGGCTTTTAGGCTTATTGAAACAAAAAAAAACATTTTTCAAATTAAATAAACAATCTTAATGAAAAATTTTTATAATTAAACTTCAAAATAAGCAAACAACCTAAAAGTAGGCTTTATTTTAAAAAGCTTAAACAAACAACAACTAAAAGTAGACTATACTTTTTTGTTTAATATAAAAATTTACCCAAAAGTATACTTCATTATATACAACAATAGATTTAACAATTTGTTGCTCTTTTACTTTTCTCTTCTAACAGCCTAAAATTATGCTTCATTTAAAATTTTGCTATTAGCATATAAATGAAATATATGTTTATGTGTTTATGTTTTATTTAGATACAATACAATTCCCGCCTAACCTATACACATACATAAGTACATAAAAATAAGAAGTGACTTTTATATATTTTGCTTTCATCTTCATTACTTTGTCATCAATTCATTTGATTTTTCTTTGCTGTCTAAAAATATGTTTCATTTTCTAGCTTTGCAGTGGTCATAAAAATTTGTTGTTATATTTCCTTTAACAATCCTTCATAATTTTAATGACAGCTATAACAACAACAACAACAACAACAGCAAACAATACCAATATGTCAATACAAGATTTTAATGATTTCAACATGTGTTTCTTTTTGAGGTTTTGTACAACAAAACAGAAAAATCAATTCACTTTTCTAACCAAAATAATGACAATCAAATTAAATTTTTGTTAACAATAAAATTTAACTGACATCAAAATGTTTTGCGGTTTGAAGTGGGCATATAGTGAAGTGTTTGGTATTTAAGTAGTAAAAATAATCTATAGTCAAGACTATATATCAGTCTATAGTCAAGACTATAGATCAGTCTACAGTCAAGAATATAGATAACAATATAGCCAAGATTATAGATCACTCTATAGTCAAGACTATAGATCAATCTATAGTCAAGACTATAGATCACTCTATAGTCAAGACTATAGATCAATCTATAGTCAAGACTATAGATCACTCTATAGTCAAGACTATAGGTCACTCTATAGTCAACACTATAGATCACTCCATAGTCAAGACTACAGACCACTCTATAGTCAAGACTATAGATCACCCTATAGTCAAGACTATAAATCTCTCTATAGTCAAGACTATAGACCAATCTATAGTGTAGACTATAGATCAATCTATAGTGTAGACTATATATCACTCTATAGTCTATACTATAGATCACACTATAGTCTATACTATAGATCACTCCATAGTCAAGACTATAGATCAGTCTATTGTCAAGACTATAGATCAGTCTATAGTCAAGACTATAGATCAGTCTATAGTCAAGACTATAGATCACTCTATAGTCAAGACTATAGATCACTCTATAGTCAAGACTATAGATCACTCTATAGTCAAGACTATAGATCACTCTATAGTCGAGACTATAGATCACTCTATAGTGTAGACTATAGATAACTCTATTGTCAAGACTAAAGATCGGTCTATTGTCAAGACTGTAGATCAGTCTTTGAACAATACTATAGATCAGTATATGTAGTTAGGGCTTTATGTAAATTAACAGTTTAAAATACATATTAGGTTATACATCTGCCATTTGTTATTGACATCTTTTGTCTGACATCAATTGTCTGAGAATTAGCAGAATGTCTAACAAAAATACCAGCCATAAATTTGACTAAAAATATGTTGCTTTTAAAAATCTTAAATGAAAATATTCGAGTTGTGTAGGTTTTTGTTTAAGCATTCTTTATATTGCTTATTACACAGATATATAACAAAAACTGCCTATTTTTAGGCGCTTAAGAAAAAAAATATATACTTTTAAAATGAAGAAAACATCTCTAAAGTAAGCAGTTTTTTTTGTAATTTGTACGGTAAACAGTATTGTTGACATTATTACTTAAGTTTTCACATCACGAAATAAAAAGAAAAAACTAAAGCATACTTTAAGTTGTTGTTTTTTTTTTCTGAAATGATATATATCTTAATAATTTTAATGATTCATAATTCAACAACAACAACAGTAAAAAAAACACGTAAAAGTTTTTATGTATATTATATGACTGGTTGTGTTTGTTTGTGGTTTACAGCTTTAGAAACATTTCAATTTATTTTATTGCCCAAGTAAGAACATATACATACATATTTCATTTAATAAAGCATAACTTAAGGCTTAGAATAATGCAATGTTGAGAGGTAATGCTACATAGGTAGTTGGTTGAATAATATAAAAAATTGTTTTTTTTTCAAGCATGTGTATGTAAATTTGTGTTGTTATTAAACTGAAGACCTTTAATAGAATAGTTTACTACTTTAATTTGTTTTGTAAAGCATACCTTAGGGATGTTTGAGCAAGACAAAAAAATGAGTTGTGTTTTGAATAAAAGATTTGAAAACTGTTTTATAATTAGTTTAGTTATTATGCTAGATGCTTTCTAATAAGATTTTGGTTTAAAGTGCATGACTGCTTAATAAGTATAGTATACTTTAGGGAGTTTTAAAAGACAATATTGTCATAATAATACTTTAATCTTATGATTACATGAATTTTTTCTCTTTAGTTTTCCTAACAATTAAAATTTGATTCTTTGTATTTGTTAAGTTTACAAATAAAGTCTTCTTTAAGGTAATTCTCTTAACAGGTTGTACTTTTCATAATACTTAGCCTACTTTAAGGCTAAATGTTTAAATATCTTTCTATTGTAGACAAATGTGTAATAAAAAGTTTTTATCCTACACAGACATCAATAATTTGTGATTTAAATTAAATGTATAAAATACTGAAAGTCTACATTTTGTAAAGTGATAAAAGACAAGCATAACTTTAGGCTGCCAAGTAAAAATTTAACACTGAATTAAAGGAAACCTTTTTCTAGTCTTTTTATAAATTATTTAAACTTCCCTACCAAACCATAACTTAAAAAAGGTATTTCTTTTAACAAACATACATACTTTAATGTCACTTGTTAAAGCATACATTTTGGCTTGTTAATTATAACATTAAACACATTTTCCACTGTCTACTACTACTTTTACAAATCCTTAAACATGTTTTTCTTTTTTTGTTGTTTTGCTTTCTCTTGAACTAAATGGTCACTTTGTTTTTTGTCTGCCTTTTGGGGGGGTGTTGTATAGGTAGTGCTTTGTTTTTCATGTTTGACAAACTCTGCGTGTTACTTAAATGCTGTTGTTGAAATATTTGCTAAAATCTAAAGCATAGCCAAAGGCGTTTTGTTCTTATAATAAAGTTGTAATAGTTGTGGCTAGAAAATGTTAAGGAAATGGTTTAAATTTTTTTGCCGAAAAAAAAATTCTAATAAAAAGAAACTTAAAAGCATATTTTCAAGGTAAATATTGTATAGTTATTAATATTTAAAAAATATAAAGTATACTTTTAGGGGATTAGTATAAGAAGGTTTAAAAAAAATGAATTTCAAAGAAATAAAAGGTAAACAAATATAAGAAGTTTTCAAATTTGGGAATATTATTAAATTTTTTGCTATTCTTTGGAAAAAGTATACATTTATACTTTTTTTTTTTTTAAAGTAGTAAATATACTACTATTTTAAAAAACTTTTTGAAATACTTGTGTAACAGTTTTTGTAATAAATTTTATAGTATAGACATGATAAAAACATAACATTTAAGTGTTTTTAGGGTTTTTTAAAAAAAAAAGTAGTAGAAATACTACTATTTTAAAAAAAAGTTAAAAATTAATTTTATAATAAATTTAAACAAATTCTGAGTGTAAAAAGTTATTCACACGGTTTTTTGCACATTTTTTAAAAAAGTAGTAGAAATACTACTATTTCAAAAAATTGCTAAAATACATTAAAAATTAGTTTTTTAAAGAATTCTTAAGCTTTAAAAACTACTAACAAGGCTTTTTACACATTTTTTAAAAAAAGTAGTAGAAATACTACTTTTCCAAAAAATTACTAAAAACAAACATTTTTACAGTTTTTCTTTAAATTTTACAGTTAAGATGTGATATTGAAACGTTTTTCTAATAAAATTTATACTATTTATATAATATTTTAGCGATTTTAGACGTTTTTGAAAAAAAGTAGTAGAAATACTACTTTTTTAAATAATGTTAAAAATTAGTTTTTTAAAAATTCTTAAGCATTTCTATGCTTTAAAACTATTAACAAGGCTTTTTACATATTTTTTAAAAAAAGTAGTAGAAACACTACTTTTCCAAAAAATTACTAAAAACAAACATTTTTACAGTTTTTCTTTAAATTTCACAGTTTAGATGAGATATTCAAACGTTTTTCTAATAAATTTCATACTTTTTATATATATTTTCGTGATTTTGGACATTTGTTAAAAAGTAGTAGATATATGTACTACTATTTGAAAAAAAAAAAAATAAAAATTAGTTTTTTTAACTCTAAAACATTTATGTGCCTTAAAAGCTTTTTAAAAGGGTTTTTTACAGATTTAAAAAAAAGTAGTAGAAATACTACTATTTCAAAAAATTGCTAAAATACATTTTTAACAGTTTTCTAATAAATTTCAAACTTTATTTAAAATATTTCAGAGATTTTGGATTTTTTAAAAAAAGTAGTAGAAATACTACTATTTCAAAAGTAGTTAAAAATTTGTTTTTTTAGAATTCTAAAGCATTTTTGTGCCTAAAAAGCTATTTCCAAGGGTTTTTACACATTTTTAAAAAAGTAGTAGAAAAACTACTATTTCAAAAATTTACTAATATACATTTTTAAAAAAGTAGTAGAAAAACTACTATTTCAAAAAATTACTAAAATACCTTTTTAACAAGTCTCTAATAAATTTTATAGTTTTAACATGATATTTTAGAGATTTTGGACTTTTTTTAAAAAAGTAGTAGAAATACTACTATTTTAAAATAAGCTAAAAATTAGATTTATAGAAATATTAAAGCATTTCTCGGCTTAAAAAATCATTTACAAGGGTTTTTGTAATTTTTTAAAAAAGTAGTAGATATACTACTATTTTTAAAATCTAACAAAAACCTATATCTTATTGCTTTACATGATCTGTTGTATGGAAAATGAATTGAAAAATGTATTATACTACTTTTTTTCAAAAACCCATAAGATTCTTCTTTACAAAAATCTAAATAATTTTTATGCAATTCCTGTTTTTAATTAAATTTTATTGCTTTTCCTTTCCATCAACTTACACCTACTAAATCTAAAAAAACAATCTTTAAATTACTATTGGCTGTTAACAGGTGTTAATCATTTGTTTTTTTCAACACACACACACACATACTTTTTAAACTAAACACTAAATAAAACAATAACAAAAAATCTATTTAAATTAAACATATACAAATATTTTATTCACAGTTGTTTTTTTTTTTTTGCTTATAACAAAAAAAAAACATACAAATAGAATTGAATTGATTTTAAACATATAAACTGAGAATGAACAAAAGCCACCATTAACATGAACAAATTGTAGAGAAGGAAATCAAGTGCAATAAAACCAAACAAAAAAACAACAACAACATGATAATGATAATTGAATGTTTTTGAATGCTGATGATGAGTATAGTATGATGAGATTGACTGAGTATACATATGTGGTTAAAATGTGATAAAGAGCTTTCTAAAATAATATGCGAAAAAATGACAAAAGCCAAAAGGATTTATGATTTCTGTTGTTATTTTATTTATTGCATAGAAAATTTATTTGTCAGAAAATACATAAATATTTAAATGAATTTATTTTTATCTACTTTTTTTCGAAAATAATTTTTACAGAAATGTGTGGAGAATTTGTTTTTCCATATGTTGCAAGCAATTTCGTAAAGTTTTTAAATAGTTTTTATAAAAGTTTTGACAAAAAGTAGTAAAAGTAACTTTTACACTTTTTAAAATGTTTGTTCTGGCTAAAAAAGTTATGTTATTGATTTATATGCGTTTTTTTTTTTCTAGTTCAGTTTTAGTTCTGTTCTAGTTCTGTTCTAGTTCTGTACTAGTTCTGTTCTAGTTCTGTTCTAGTTCTGTTCTAGTTCTGTTCTAGTTCTGTTCTAGTTCTGTTCTAGTTCTGT
>NC_060951.1:6303735-6305301 GCF_022045245.1 Lucilia cuprina
TAGTCTATAGTCTAGTCTATAGTCTAGTCTATAGTATAGTCTATAGTCTAGTCTATAGTCTAGTCTATAGTCTAGTCTATAGTCTAGTCTATAGTCTAGTCTATAGTAAGTTAGTAAGTTAGTTAGTTAATTAGTTAGTTAGTTAGTTAGTTAGTTAGTTAGTTAGTTAGTTAGTTAGTTAGTTAGTTAGTTAGTTAGTTATTTAATTTGTGGATTTATTCTTCTCATATGTAAATTTTGAATTTGTTTACACCTCGTTTACCTTTCGTAATCTATTTAAATTTATGCCTTTTACTAAAACATATATACGATTTGTATGCAAATTTTAATATATTCATTAAATTATTAATTTTTCATTTAAAATCATTTTTTTTATCACACAAAGGGGACTTAAATTTTACTCTCTCTTAAAGCCTATTGACTTTCTCTTAGTAATTTGCAATTTGTCTTGTAAAGCCATAACAATTTTGTTTTTTTTTTTTTTTTTTTTAATTAGCATACTTTTGCTCAAAATCTTGAACTGAACTGTCAAAACAAATGATAACATGATGTTCGATTTCCACGCCTCATTATTCTTTTTTTAGAAAAACAAAAATTTTATTAATACTTTAATCGTTATTACAAAAAAAAAACAACAAAATAAAATTTGCATATTTAACTCATCAAATATTTCAAGTGAAAAAAAAATATTATGACACACACATTGTTTTTTTTCACAAACACCCTAAAACAAAAGGGGTACATAGAACTAGACATACAAATTACCTTTGAATTTTGTTTCCGATTTGAAATATTTAATAAATTACAAGAAAATTAAAATAAGTTTAATTTTTTGTTTTATCCTTAAAGGATTCTCTCATAGGATCTACATAAAATTAAAAAAAATGTCACGGTAACAGTAAGAGTTTTTGCTTTTTGCTGTGTCATATTTAGGGTAAGATTTTTTAACTCTTTCTTTTGGGAGTCTAGATTTTTTTCTATCTTTTCTTATTGTTTTTTTTCTTCTGATGTGATGGAATTATGTCAATGTGTATCAATCACATTTTTTATGTGGATCTTCATGTCATTTTTGTAATTAGATGTGTGTTAGTTCTGGTAAACCCTGACGCTATATACACACTTGCGAAAGGGTTAATATTTCTTGTTTTTTTTTTTGGTATAAATATCATGTTGTTGTTATATGTTGTTTAATATCCTTGTAAATTTTTAATGATGCTTGTAATTTGGTTTTTGAAATTACATCAAAATGAAATTTTATTTTCTTTCATTGCTGATGAGCATTTGATGTTTCTTAGACGATACAAAAATATGACATTGATGTTTTAAATGTCACAAACAAATTAGTCACGATATTCGCAAAGTTTGTGAGAAATTTAGCAGAAATCATACATAGATAAAGCAGAACAAAACTGAAAGAGATTTAGAATATAAGTAGAACAGAACTAGAACAGAATTCGAACAAAACTATAATAGAACTAGAACAGAACTAGAACAGAACTAGAACAGAACTAGAACAGAACTAGAACAGAACTAGAACAGAACTAGAACAGAACTAGAACAGAACTA
>NC_060951.1:6305401-6307604 GCF_022045245.1 Lucilia cuprina
ATAGTCTAGTCTATAGTCTAGTCTATAGTCTAGTCTATAGTCTAGTCTATAGTCTAGTCTATAGTCTAGTCTATAGTCTAGTCTATAGTCTAGTCTATAGCATATTCTTTAATCTAGTTTATTGCGTATTCTATTGTCGAGTCTAAAGTCTGTAGTCTAGTCTATAACGTTGTCTATATTCTTGTCTATAATCTCTTCTATAAAGTAGTTTATAGTCTGGTCTATATACTAGTCTATAGTAAATTCTTTGGTCTAGTCTATTTGCTTATTCTCTTGTCTAGTCTAAATTGTAGTCTGCAGTATAACAATTTTAACAAAATTTTAAATTAAGAATTTTATTCTGAATTCTTCTGATGTTGTTGTCAAACCTTTTAGTTATTATTATTTTTATCATAATTACTTTATTAACAATTGTTCATAAAACTTCAATTGCAACTTAATGCGTTTTTAATGACAAAATTGCTTAATTTTGTACTCATCATTTTATGATTACTTCATGTAGTTTTTATCAATTTTCCATTAAAAACCATCAGAAACCAAATTGAAAAGCATGTCCTTGTTAAAATGATCTCAATTTAATGATTTTATTAGTTGAACGAACATATTGTTTGATATAAAAATAAGGAAAACAATTTTACCCTTAAAAAATTAAACAAAAAAAAAATAAAGGATTTGATTAGAAACAACCACGTTAGAGGAGAAAATATATCAATAAAATAACGACAAATTTCAATAAAAAATAACAAAAACATTTAAGATAAAATAAATAAGAATTTAAATTAAAACTAACTACATAATTGATAAACCAAAAAAAAGGATAACATATGGTCAATTGTTCCATAAGCCAAACACCCTCTTGGTGTCTATGTATGTGCAGCAAAAGGACAATTTGTAGTACAAATTTTAAATGCAATTAAGTTTAATATAAAATAAAATTATAATTTGAATGAAAGAAAATTTTTACTAAAACTGAAAAAAATTTTTTCGTGTTGCAATTCCTCGTCCTTTTAGTTTTACTAGTAGTGGGTGCATCGCTACAGTTTTACCCTTAAAAAAAGTGTAAAAACACATGACACTTTTATTGTTTTATTCACTAGCTCTTTTACTCTTTAGTGCTTGAAACACAGGCTCTCTTTCTCTCTTTTTTGAGTTTAAAGTCCGTGTAACCGATACACTGCTATATAATATGAAATGTGTCACTATTTATTTGCGTTTGTTTGTAATTGATCCTTTTTTTCCTGTAAATGTAAATTTACAAATGTTTTTCTGTTATTAGGTAATTATAGTTTTGTTTTACTTTATTATAATAATTTTAAAGGAATATAATTGTAATATTTTTTTACACAAAAATTTTTTAAGTTTTTTTTTAAAGTGGCGTGTGTCAGGGTCTGGCTTCAAAGGAAATTTATTAAAACTCAATAAACATTAAGTTAAATCAAGTGAAACGAAAATAGACTTTAGAAACAAAACTATTTTATTAAAAAAAGTTTTAAAATAAATAATGTTTACTACATGTAAACAATAGATTTTCGAATACATATATACATCATTTATTAGATCTGAAGATATGTACCAAGGCCACTATCAATTCCGTTGTTTGCTCTTAACATGGAACATATTGCTAAATAGTGATAATTCTTTTATATATTTTCTTAATGTTTGTTAAAATTTTACATATTTTACATTGTTTACCACATGTAAATAATTAACTTTTGGAAATCTATTTTCTCTAACATTTCTGTTTTGAAAATTTACATTATATACACTTTGTTAAAAAAATGTCAACAATTAAAATTTTAAGTTAAATAGTTAAATCTATAATTTTATTCTAAATTTTTGGAATGTTGCTTCCCAAGACTTTGGTCATTACTATTTAAGCATAGTCTTCAGTCTACCTTATAATCTAATCTATAGTGTAGTCTACAGGATAGTTTATAGTCTAGCCTGTCATGATATCTGTCTAGTCTAGTCTATAGTCTATAGAATAGTCTAGTCTAGTCTATAGTCTAGTCTAGTCTATAGTCTAGTCAAGTCTATAGTCTAGTCATGTCTATAGTCTAGTCAAGTCTATAGTCTAGTCAAGTCTACAGTCTAGTCTATAGTCTAGACTATAGTCTAGTCTATAGACTAGTCTATAGTCTAGTCTATAGTCTAGTCTATAGTCTAGTCTATAGTCTAGTCTATAGTCTAGTCTATAGTCTAG
>NC_060951.1:6307704-6311365 GCF_022045245.1 Lucilia cuprina
AGACTATAGACTAGACTATAGACTAGACTATAGACTAGACTATAGACTAGACTATAGACTAGACTATAGACTAGACTATAGACTATACTATAGACTAGACTATAGAATCGACTACAGACTAGACTATAGACTAGACTACAGACTAGAATATAGACTAGACTATAGACTAGACTGTAGACTAGTTCAGAACTAGAACTGAACTGGAACTGAACTAGAACTGAACTAGAACTGAACTGAACTAGAACTGAACTAGAACTGAACTAGAACTGAACTAGAACTGAACTAGAACTGAACTAGAACTGAACTAGAACTGAACTAGAACTGAACTAGAACTGAACTAGAACTGAACTAGAACTGAACTAGAACTGAACTAGAACTGAACTAGAACTGAACTAGAACTGAACTAGAACTGAACTAGAACTGAACTAGAACTGAACTAGAACTGAACTAGAACTGAACTAGAACTGAACTAGAACTGAACTAGAACTGAATTAGAACTGAACTAGAACTGAACTAGAACTGAACTAGAACTGAACTTGAAATGAACTAGAATATTTCTAGACTATAAACTAGAATATAAACTAGACTTTAGACTAGAATATAGATTTGCCTAAAGACCAATATACTAGAGTGCAGACTTGAGTAGACACCTCAGAGCTGCCTATGTGTATAACTGTCGAGCATAATGTAGGCAAGAGTGTGGACTATACTATAGTTGAGATATAAGCAATACGTCAGTATACAGTTAAAAAAATAGCCCTGATGAGAGTCAAAACCACTCAACAGATCATGGTTAAGATAATGGACGAGACAACACCATAGATTAGATTGAAGTCCAAACTGTAAACCACACAATATAAAGGCAATGTTCGAGAGTAAGTTTAGTTTTTTTCAGCTTTAGAAAAACAGCACGATGCATGGCTTACATGCCTGTCAAACTCTAGCTAGAATTATAGAAAAAGCTATAAACTCGACTTAAAAACACACTGAATTAAACTATGAAAGAGATTTTTTTCAAGACTGTAGATCATTCTATAACCGAAATGGAAATTGTTTATATATATAATAATTTTTGGGAGGTTGTGTTTCAAATCCTCTTAACACTTGGCTGCTTTCTTTAAACAATTTATGTATGCGAATTACTTATTTGCGATCTAGCCTTAAGGCTCTTAAATATTTAAAATCATAAATAAATTTTCTTTTTTTTATTATTTTAGGCAAAGAGTTATCATAAACATTTCATTGAAATTGTTTAAGGATATTCTAAGAGAAATGTTGAAAAAAAGGACTTCATTAAATGGCAAAAATTATGAGGCGTTTACAAGAGGTTGTCATGACAAAATTTTGACATTTATGCAAGTTTATGAGGTAAGTGATGTTAAAAAAAAAAAACAAAAATCAGAAAAAAAGGACATCGAGTAGAGAAGGCTATAAAAGACAAACTCATTATAAAATCCTCCCTTGTAGTATTTAAGAGTTTTCTAGGCTGACTGACAAGTCTATCAATATTTTCACACACACTCAGTGGGTAGGCTGCTAAACGATCGATGCCAATCACTAACTTATCATAAGTTTAATAATTTTAAGGGTTATTTTGGATAGAAAGATATTATGTAAAAGGATATTATTGCTAAAATCTAGAATTGATATACATGATTGAACATTATGACAGTTTGAATGAATTGTTTCAAAAAAAAGGATTTTGCAAAATCTTAAATTACAAGATTTTTTTCCTTTAAGAAAAAAACAAAGAAAACAGTCTCCTGAGAGATCATAATTTTTTGATATTTATGGGCTAAACGTTGCAATAATGTTATGTTATTGTGTTCTAAGATTTTAGTAAAAGACTTTTTTTATAAGGTTTTGACATTAATATAATATTTTTATCTTTAAATGATAATCGACGATGTAATAAAATATCCAAAATAATAAAAAAAATATTTTTAAACCTTTTTTTGCTGTGAAGGATCATAAAGTACTTTTTCTTATCTTGATGACATTTTTGTTTAGCACCTTTTTTTTCTGAGCAAAAATTTGCAAATTTGAATTGTTCTCGAAAAAGGCAAATTATTTATCTGATTTATGCTAATTTAAATATTAGTTATTTGTCAAAGATATCTATGTTCATAATTTGATAGTAATCTAATTAGGTAATTAGCATATCATCTGAAACTAATCAGTTTTAAACAGAAATTCGCACGGTTCTCATTGCTATCACAGCAAAATTTTGCGATCGTCTTCTGTCACTATCCATAATCAGTTTAGTCAAAATTTAAAAATTGTCTTTATAATTATTAAAGAAATTTCAGCTGCTGATCCTTCAAATCCTTTAACTCTCGCAAAATACATAAAAACTTCGAACTTCTTTAAGATTTCAAACATTTTCTTTTCGTCCTTAATGTCAAATTTTATGCAATAAATTTTACACTTAACATAAATTTTACAGCTTTAACATTTTAAATTTTGTCTAATCTTCACACTTTTAACAGCTGATATAAAGGTTTTGGTTTTAAAATCTTTAAAACCTCTGGTTTTAAAATCCTTTAAAACCTCTTTACGCAAAAATCAACAACCCAAAGAAATCCTTTACGAAATACATCTTTTTCCATAATAAATTTCAAATTTTATTACATTAAGCTGCTCTAGTTTTTGAAAAACTGCATATTTTTTCGCAATTATCTTAACCATTGTTTTCTCTAAAATAGTACTTCAGTTTGCACTTAAAACACCATGGGTGGTTTAAAGAAAACTACAACAAATCTCAAGTACTTAAGAAATCCAACCATATCCCCTGCTGACCACATACGCACACACACACACACCACAGCTAAAACTCAAGGTGTGAAAACATCATCATCATCATCATTATTATTATTATTGACATCTATGGTCTGCATATTTAAAGCTGATCATAAAATCATCTTTTTCTTATATAAAAATATTCGAACCAAAAATTTTATGACTTTTTCTTGTCATTTCTTTGAGAAAATAAGGGAACATAAGGAAGATTTTATGTCATTGTTTTGTCATTGATTGACTTGTCTTTAGGAATTTTTGTTCGATTCATTCTCTCTATCTCTAAAAACCAAAAACATTGTTAAAATTTTTATGCATTTTTTTTACGACTATGACACGCGTTTTTATTATATCAAAATATTTTTGTTCAAATTTACTATAAATTAGAGAAAATTTATGATATATTTAGGTGAAAAATCCAAATATGAAGTGTTATAAAATCGTTAGCAGATGTTTTCATAGAATAATAACTATTTTAAAGGACCTCATTAAATACGTATTTAATCAACCATAGTAATAAAAACTACAACCTAAACTATAGCTTAAAATTTAAGACTATTCCGTAATCTACGCCATTCTATAAAATCTAGTCTTTAGTCTGATCTTAGGCCTAGTCAATAGTATACACTATAATCAGATTTTTTATGGTCCTGTTTATACTTGAGGCTATAGACTTTAGACTATAGAGACTACAGTCTTGTCTACAACTGAAACAAATATCTTGTCTATAGTTGAGATTATAGCCTTGTCAGTCTAATCTATAATCTAGTCTATAGTCTAGTCTATAGTCTAGTCTATAGTCTAGTCTATAGTCTAGTCTATAGTCAAGTCTATAGTCTAGTCTATAGTCTAGTCTATAGTCTAG
>NC_060951.1:6311465-6323921 GCF_022045245.1 Lucilia cuprina
GACTATAGACTAGACTATAGACTAGACTATAGACTAGAATATAGACTAGACTATAGACTAGACTATAGACTAGACTATAGACTTGACTATAGACTAGACTATAGACTAAACTATAGACTAGACTATAATCTAGACTGTAGACTAGACTATAGACTAGACTATAGACTAGACTATAGTCTAGACTGTAGACTAGACTATAGACTAGACTATAGACTAGACTATAGACTAAACTATAGACTAGACTATAAACTATAGACTAGACTATAGACTATAGTTAATGAAGCTTTTTTAAATTGTTTATTTATACTTTAAAATTAACATATTTCTTCCTATTTTTTACAGACAACTTATTACAACAACAAAATAAACTTGCATACTACTCTACCAAAACAAAAAAGCTCAAAAAAACTCTACACACCCAAAGTCTTCCAAAGCTTAAAAATATTAGAAAAAAAAGGATTTTTTTTAAGAAAAGCTGTAACAACAACTAATAAATAAAAGAAATTACTGAAAAAGTTTAAAACATACACAAAAAAGAAAACCAAAAGAAAAAAATACAAAACAAATAAAGCCTTTAACAAGGCATGTTTATACCTGATTCTTTACGTAGCTGTATGATCGAGACGGACGTTAATTCTTATCTACAAACATCATCCTCAGGACAGGTGCTGAATTTATACGTGGTATCAGTTTTTAAGCAATTAAATGAAACCAAAAAAAAAAGATATATAATTTGAATTCTAAAAGCAAAAAAATGAAAACCAAAAACAGCTAAAATAATGAAACTAACAGCATCAAAACTAAACTCATTTAACTAATTTTGTTTAAACATCAACGAACCCTTTTTAAGAAAAAAAACATAAAAAACCAAAAAGAGTTTAATTATTGAGAATGAAAAGGATCACAGCTTTTTTCCATTTAGCAAATTAAAGGCGAAATGCCCTCCTCCTCTCCTCCAACAATAAACAGACAAACAAAAATATAAATCATAAAACTCTGTGTTTAACTCTCTAATCTAATATATCTCTCTCGTTAACTAAGTAATTACAAAAGTTACTAAACAACTAACTCTCTCTCTCTCTCTCTGTCTGTGTGTGTTGTTGTTGTTTTTTTTAACAAAGTTTGTTTTTGGTGTAATACATATTGTCGTGTTTATTTTTTGTTTGTTTATTACTTGTAAACTTTTTTAACAATTTTTTGTTTTTATAACTCATTCATATTCGCTCTCTCTCTCTTTCTCTGACTTTTTCGCTGTCATTTATATAAAATGTCCTTATTACAAACATGTTGTTGTTTTGATTTATCCTTTTACTACTCTGTTGATGTATGTAAATGTCTCTGTATGTATGTGTGGAATCCTATTATGTTTGTTTTTATGTTTTACTGTGACCCTTTTTTTACAATTATTTCACATGATGAGAGAGGCGAATTTATAATGAAGGCGACAGGCTTCAATTGTTAAACTAAATAGTCCTTAAAAAATATATTTAAAAAATTCTAAAAAAAAAATCCTTAAAAATTTGTTTAATTTGTTTCGTCTGCCTGTCGCCTTTATTATAACTCTTCCTTTAGTCCTTTCCCTCTTTTCTCCTTTACACTATAGCTGTTTATGTTATTTTATTCATTTAATTTTGTTTTTAACATTTCATTATATTTTTTTCTTATTACGTTTTCATTCAATATCCGTTTCCTTTTGTAATACTCGTTACACCTTTGAAACTGTTTTCTTTTTTTTTGTATTGTATTTGTATGAAATGGTCATATAAAATGGAATGGAGTAGACACAGTTTTGTTGAAAAAAAATCATTTTTTTTCTTTGCAACTTTTTATTATGTTTTTCCTTAAAAGTGTGTCTTTTTTTTTATCAATTTTATTATCCCATAATAAATTTTAAAAATTTATCATGTTTTTTTTTTCATGTGGAAATACCATTTTAAATCATTATATTATTTTTCATATAATGAGGTCCTTTTTTATCTATATAAATCAAAGTAATTTAAATAATTTACCACTGAGTGTTTTTTATCTTTAAATATGTAAATGTGTATGTTTTATATTCTTTTTCTTTAATAATTTATTTTTAAAACAAATTTCTAATTTTTCGCTTAATTCCCTTAAGAGATTTCGAATCTAAGGAAACTATTCCCTATTAATCTTTCTATAGACCCTACAAATCTTTCTATAGACTAGGCCATATAACAGTCTATAGAATAGTGTTAAGATCCGCCTATGAAGAAGCACATAGTCTATAGATCACTCTATAGAAAATACTTTATATTAGTACTTTGACCATCACTCTATGGAAAATACTATATATTAGTTCTTTGACAAGCCTACAGATCTGTCTAAAGATCAGTATATATAGCAATATCTCGATCTATCTATATATGAAAGTACAGATCAGTCTATAGTCTATAAAACTGTCTAAAAATTCGTCTATAAAACAGTTAATAGATCTGTCGATAGACTTGTATATAATGAAGTCTATAGATCAGACTTCAGAATAGATTTAGATCAATCTTTTGACCAATATATAGATCAATCTATGGACCAGTCTATAATGCAATACATATATATCAGTGTAGTGATCAATCTATAAGAGCTATCAGTAGATTAGTCTAAGAATCAGTCTATAGATCAGATTATAGATAAATAGATGATTTTTACAATTTGTAGATCAGTCTATATACATCAAACTAAAGACAAGCCTAGAGACAAGTTCAGAGATCTAACTACAGCGCAAGATAAATCATGATCCGTCTACATATCGATCTATAATCAGATGAGTCTATAAAGAAATGTATAGATCAGTCTACAGTTAAGTTAACATGTCAGTCAATGGATAAGTCTATAAAATAGTACACAAATATATCTATCAGTCTATCGTCCGTTCTAGAGATCAGTCTATAGAGTCTATAGATTATTCTTTATAGCAATTTGTTGATCTGCAAGTCTAAAGGTCACTCTATAGAACAGTCAATAGACCAGTCTATAAATCAGTTAATGGAGTAGTCATAAGATCATTTTATAGATCAATATTTCGACAAGTTTGTAGATCAGTACAATTCCAAAGGTTAATATAGAGATCAGTATTAAGATCAATCTATAGATCAGTCAATATATTAGTCTATAGATTATACTACACATTAGTCTATATATCAGTCTATCCACGAGCCTACAGACCAGTTTAGAGACAAGCCTATAGATTAGTATTTAAATAAATTTATATACAGGTCTATAGCTTCGATTATATCGAGTCTATAGAGCACTCTGCCCTATAAAGCCTATTGATCAGTCTATGGACAAGTCTATAGATCAGTATTGAGAAAGGTCAATCTATAGATCAGTCTACACAGCAGTTTATACACCAGTCTACAGATCAGAGTATAGCGATGTATCTAGATCAGTCTATAGGCAAGTCTACAATAGATCAATATATAGATTAGTCAACAGATTGGTGTATAAATATATCTATAGATTAGTATATATATCAGTAAAAAGACAAGCCTATAGAACAGTCTATAAACAAGCTTATAGATTAGTTTATAGACAACTCTATATATTAGATTATAGATCAGACTATAGACCAGTTTACAGATCAAACTATAGACATTTCTATAGATCAGTCTATAAACATGTCTATAGATCAGTGTATGAACAAGTCTATAGGTTACTTTATTAATAAGTCTATAGTCTAGTGACCAGTCTAAAGATTACTCTAAAGATCTGTCTAAAGTGCAATATGTAGATCAGTATAAAGATCAGTCTATAAAGTCTTTAGATTAGGCTATATATAAAATATAGATCAGTCTTTTAGATAAGTCTTTAAACCAGTCTATAGGTCGTTCTATTTGCAAGTGATACGGTGTAGTCTATAGACAAGTCTATACCTTGCAAAAAAGAACTTCCAAAGAAGCGAAAAAGAAGTAGAATTTACTGCTTGGTAGTACTGAAAAATACCTGAAAAGGTGATGATTTTAACGCATGCTCTCCATAGGATGGCATTTTATGTGATTCCAAAATCATTACATTTGATGTCATTTTCAGGAAGTAATTTTTAAGTTCTAGTTTTGAGGAAGCAAAATTTGATTTAATAAACATTACTTCCACAGATGGTAAACAAATTCACTTACTGCTACTTTTGAAGTAGTGATATATGTTATTCTTTTGGAAGTACTTACAGATAGATGGTTTTCTGGATCAGTATATTAATTAGTCTTTTGTCTACTCTATGGATAAGTGTGGAAACTAAGACTAGACTACACATCAGAACTTAAGCGGGTCTATAACTCAGTCTAGACATATTCAGTCTTCTTTTTTGTCTTAAAAAAACTTTTTTTATATATAAAATTCCTTCTTCTTTGTTATGTTCGCAAAAGTGTCTTCTATTTTATTATTATTCACTAATTCACCTACTTTAGTTGATGATAGTTAAAAACCATGATGTTAGAAAAAAAAAATTACATAGAAAATATAAAAACAGCTCTAAAGTGAATTACAATTTTATTCGTTTTTAAACTGACCTACCAAAAGAATTTTGTTTTTTTTTTTAGTACTAATCACAGCTAATTTGTATGCAAAATGCGTGGATTTGAAAAAAGACGTGACTACGCAAAAGCAACATATTGTATCAAAGCAAAGAAAAAAATAGTAAGAAATAGAAACATTACAAAAATATTTCTATATTTAAGAAATATATACAACAATGTCTTGTGCATATAAAATCTTTGGGTCAATGGACGTTTGAAGTTTGATTTTTTTGCAAAAAAAATTTATTAGAACTTAAAGAGAAACTTAGTAAAATTGGAAAATGTATAGTTTTTTTTAACAGAAAATATATGAGGGTTTTAGTAATAAAATAAAGAAAATTTTCTGAAATTTTTAAAAATGCTTAAACAATTATATAACAATGGATTTCTTGATCACTGTGATATATATAGATGAATTGGTCTCTTTTACTTTCTCTCACTCATTTTATATCACCATTTCTCTTTGATTTTAATATTTTTTCTCTTCTCTTTTTCTTTAACTGAATGTTGTACGCGCCATTTTTTTATTTACTAAAACAATTTAATCTCTGTATATTTCTTTTCTCAATTATTTAATAAAATATATATTTAATCTAAATGTTTAAATGTTTGTAAAACTCATCATCAATATTAAAACTAAAAAAAAAAAATAATAAAAAATAATAATTATATTACATATAAAAAAACTCAAATATTTTAGTAGAGACTTAAACCAAAAACGTATTGAAAAATCAATCAAAACTGCATTTATTTTTAAATTTATATGTGTCTATATAATACTTAGTGTTTTCTCTTTTTTAAATTACTACTAATACTACTGCTCTCATGGCTGTAATATTTTTTGAAAAAATCACTTTTTGTATTTAATTTTTAATTTTATTTTATAAATATTTCTTTTTCTTTCTTTTACACTCTTATCTCTTTCTCTCTTGTAATTGTTGTCATATGTGTGTTAATTGTTCGTGTGTGTGTGTGTATTTGATTAGGATGAGTTTCATCCGTTCATTGAAGCCCTACTACCGTATGTCAAATCATTTTCGTATTCCTGGTTTAATTTACAAGCAGCCAAGCGAAAATACTACAAAAAGCATGAGAAACGCATGTCACTGGAGGAGGAGAGACATTGCAAAGACGAGTTACAGGTGAGTAAGAGAGAAAGTCGATTAGAGCAACTATAGAGAACCAACTTAAGACTATACTATATACTATACTATAGACTAGACTATAGACTAGACTATAGACTAGACTATATATTGGACTATAGACTGGAATATACACTAGACTATAAACTAATCTATATACTAGACTATAGACTAGACCATAGACAAGACTAAAGACTAGACTATAGACTAAACTATAGACTGGACTATTGACTATACTATAGACTAGACTGTAGACTAGACTATAGACTAGACTATAGACTAGACTATAGACTAGACTATAGACTAGACTATAGATCAGAGAATAGACCAGACTAAAGACTAGACTAAAGATCAGAGAATAGACTATAGACTAAACTATAGACTAGACTATAGATTAGTCTATAGACTAGACTATAGATTAGTCTATAGACTAGACTATAAACTTGACTATAGACTAGACTATAGACTAGACTATAGATGAGACTATACACTAGACTATAGACTACACTATAGACTAGACTATAGACTAGACTATAGACTAGACTATAGACTGGACTATAGACTAGACTATAGACTAGTCTATAGACTTGAGTATAGACTAGACTATAGACTAGACTATAGACTAGACTGTAGACTAGACTATGGGCTAAACTATATTCTAGACTATAGACTAGACTATAGACTAGACTATAGACTAGACTATAGACTAGACTATAGACTAGACTATAGACTAGACTATAGACTAGACTATAGACTAGACTATAGACTAGACTGTAGACTAGACTATAGACTAGACTAGACTATAGACGAGACTATAGACTAGACTATAGACTAGACTATAGACTAGACTATAGACTAGATTATAGACTAGACTTTAGTCTAGACTATAGACTAGACTACAGACTAGACTACATACTAGACTATAGACTAAACTATAGACTAGACTATAGACTAGACCATAGACTAGACTATAGGCTAGACCATAGAATAGACTATAGACTAGACTATAGACTAGACCATAGACTAGACTATAGACTAGACTATAGACAAGACTATAGACTAGGCTATAGACTAGACTATAGTCTAGACTATAGACTAGACTATAGACTAGACTATAGACTAGACTATAGACTAGACTATAGACTAGACTACAGACTAGACTACAGACTAGACTATAGACTAGACTATAGACTAGACTATAGACTAGACTATAGACTAGACTATAGACTAGACCATAGACTAGACCATAGACTAGACCATAGACTAGACTATAGACTAGACCATAGACTAGACTATAGACTAGACTATAGACTCGACTATAGACTAGACTATAGACTAGACTATAGACAAGACTTTAGACTAGACTATAGACTAGACTATAGTCTAGACTATAGACTAGACTATAGACTAGACTATAGTCTAGACTATAGACTAGACTATAGACTAGACTATAGACTAGACTATAGACTAGACTATAGACTAGACTATAGACTAGACTATAGACTAACTATAGACTAGACCCATAGACTAGACCATAGACTAGACCATAGACTAGACTATAGACTAGACCATAGACTAGACTATAGACTAGACTATAGACTCGACTATAGACTAGACTATAGACTAGACTATAGACTAGACTATAGACTAGACTATAGTCTAGACTATAGACTAGACTATAGACTAGACTATAGTCTAGACTATAGACTAGACTATAGACTAGACTATAGACTAGACTATAGACTAGACTATAGACTAGACTATAGACTAGACTATAGACTAGACTATAGACTAGACCATAGACTAGACCATAGACTAGACCATAGACTAGACTATAGACTAGACCATAGACTAGACTATAGACTAGACTATAGACTCGACTATAGACTAGACTATAGACTAGACTATAGACAAGACTTTAGACTAGACTATAGACTAGACTATAGTCTAGACTATAGACTAGACTATAGACTAGACTATAGTCTAGACTATAGACTAGACTATAGACTAGACCATAGACTAGACTATAGACTAGACTATAGACTAGACTATAGACTAGACTATAGACTAGACTATAGACTAGACTATAGACTAGACTATAGACTAGACTATAGACTGGACTATAGACTAGACTATAGACTAGTCTATAGACTAGACTAGACTATAGACTAGACTATAGACTAGACTTTAGACTAGACTATAGACTAGACTATAGACTAGACTATAGACTCGACTATAGACTAGACTATAGACTAGACTATAGACTAGACTATAGACTAGACTGTAGACTAGACTATAGACTAGACTATAGACTAGACTATAGACTAGACTGTAGACTAGACTATAGACTAGACTATAGACTAGACTATAGACTAGACTATAGACTAGACTATAGACTAGACTATAGACTAGACTATAGACTAGACTATAGACTAGACTATAGACTAGACTATAGACTAGACTATAGGACTAGACTATAGACTAGACTATAGACTAGACTATAGACTAGACTATAGACTAGACTATAGACTAGACTATAGACTAGACTATAGACTAGACTATAGACTAGACTATAGACTAGACTATAGAATAGACTATAGACTAGACTATAGACTAGACTATAGACTAGACTATAGACTAGACTATAGAATAGACTATAGACTAGACTATAGACTAGACTATAGACTAGACTATAGACTAGACTATAGACTAGACTATAGACTAGACTATAGACTAGACTATAGCTAGACTATAGACTAGACTATAGACTAGACTATAGACTAGACTATAGACTAGACTATAGACTAGACTATAGACTAGACTATAGACTAGACTATAGACTAGACTATAGACTAGACTATAGACTAGACTATAGACTAGACTATAGACTAGACTATAGACTAGACTATAGACTAGACTATAGACTAGACTATAGACTAGACTATAGACTAGACTATAGACTAGACTATAGACTAGACTATAGACTAGACTATAGACTAGACTATAGACTAGACTATAGACTAGACTATAGACTAGACTATAGACTAGACTATAGACTAGACTATAGACTAGACTATAGACTAGACTATAGACTAGACTATAGACTAGACTATAGACTAGACTATAGACTAGACTATAGACTAGACTATAGACTAGACTATAGACTGGACTATATACTAGACTATAGACTAGACTATAGACTATAGACTAGACTATAGACTATAGACTAGACTATAGACTAGACTATAGACTAGACTATAGACTAGACTATAGACTAGACTATAGACTAGACTATAGACTAGACTATAGACTAGACTATAGACTAGACTATAGACTGACTATAGACTAGGGACTATAGACTAGACTATAGACTAGACTATAGACTAGACTATAGACTAGACTATAGACTAGACTATAGACTAGACTATAGACTAGACTATAGACTAGACTATAGACTAGACTATAGACTAGACTATAGACTAGACTATAGACTAGACTATAGACTAGACTATAGACTAGACTATAGACTAGACTATAGACTAGACTATAGACTAGACTATAGACTAGACTATAGACTAGACTATAGACTAGACTATAGACTAGACTATAGACTAGACTATAGACTAGACTATAGACTAGACTATAGACTAGACTATAGACTAGACTGTAGAGTAGACTATAGACAAGACTTTCGACTATACTATAGACTAGACTATAGATTATACTATAGACTAGACGTTGATATGGTTACTTTTTTAATCTTCAATCTATTTCCCTTTTCTTTTAGAACGAAAAAGCTGAAGTTAAACAGAAATGGGCCTCTCGCCTCTTGGGAAAATTGCGCAAAGACATAACACAAGAATGTCGCGAAGATTTTGTACAATCGATTACGGGTAAACGTAAATCGATATGTGTTCTCTCCAATCCCGATCAAAAAGGCAAAATGCGGCGCATTGATTGCCTACGTCAGGCAGACAAAGTGTGGCGTTTGGATTTAGTTATGGTCATTCTATTCAAAGCTATACCTTTGGAGAGTACCGATGGTGAGCGTTTGGAAAAGTCACCCGAATGTATACATCCAGCATTGTGTGTTAATCCTTATCACATCAATGTTTCGGTACGAGAGCTAGACCTATATTTGGCCAATTTCATTAACACACATGATCCGCTAAGTAGTCCAACACCCTCATCACCACATCCGGGTACACCTACAACACCATCGCTCATGCTGTACAGTAATGAACATAACAACAACAACAATAATCCAGCAGACAATAAGAAACACGCCGATGAAGAGCGCAAAGCGAAAGGTATGTATGAAGAGCAAGAGATGAAATATTCCTTTTTTGCCAAAACTAACATTAAGCCCAACTACCCACAACATGCGGCATCAGATGTCGAGAGCACACCATTTGCTGGCTACAGTCATAATCCCTACAATGGTGTGGTTTGCAATGATATTATCTTGGCCACTGGGGTATTCTCTTCCAAGGAACTGTGGAAGTTATCAAAAGGTAATTTAAAATTGAAGCCAGCATGTGTCAGTGCCCTTGAATGGTTCATTGTGGTAATGAAGAACCAAAAAATTCTTTCATTTTAGCTTCCATACTGGAAGAAACCACCAATGATCTCATACAGGCCAGTTCCATTAAGCTGGAACATCCAACAGCGGCCTATGAATGCCAAACATATCAAATGACTGCTTCTGCAGCTCCTCTCGGTTCGGTGGTGGGAGGAGTTAATAGTTTGAGTTCATCGAGTGGAGGAGGTGGTATGGTTTCAGGCGGAGACGGCAGATCATCAGTTAGTGCTTCTATGGTTTTGCCCTCGGGCTATAGCAGTGAGTATTAATATACTTGTAATCATTACGAATTCTGCTCTAATGTTGAGTCTATTTTAAAAGTTGATTTTGTAGATCCTCGCAGCAGCATGCATCTTTCCAACTCATCTTTGTTGCGTGCTGCCGCTACTGTTTCTTGTAAACCTGATCCTAATGGTTCGCCGCAGGATTCGGTGGGCGGACCCAGCAGTTTTTCTGTGATATTGAGGCAAAATGAAGACAATGGCAGCAATAATGGTGGCTCCAATAATGAAGAAGTAGCTCTTCAAAGATACACGCCTACCAGCAATAGGGTATTGTTAAGCATGGGCCAAATGAGACCAGGAGAAGGTGGGTTTTAATGCTTTAATTTCCTTAATGAAACTTATATATTCCTAATTTTCTTTTAGTGTTAATGCAACACAATGTGAGTTCTACATTGGTGCCAAATTCCGTCAGTCCGGCTTTGTATTATCCACAACATAACAGTCCTTCTGCCAATCCCTCTGATAATTCGGAAGAAGCTCAACACCAGCAGCAACAACAACAGCAGCATCAACAACAGCAGCAACACCAACAGCAGCAACAACAGCAGCATCAACAGCAACATCATCATCAGCAGCACTTGCATCACTCTCAAACTTCTTCCACTCCCAAATACGCTACAGAGGTCATTAATCATGGACAGGATATGTCAGAATTTGTGGCCTATGTTTGCCAAGATGCTTCAGGTGTTAATCCCT
This sequence comes from Lucilia cuprina, assembly GCF_022045245.1. Taxonomy (NCBI): domain Eukaryota; kingdom Metazoa; phylum Arthropoda; class Insecta; order Diptera; family Calliphoridae; genus Lucilia; species Lucilia cuprina. The sequence goes on from NC_060951.1 coordinate 6,322,699, forward strand.
CGGAAGCTGATTTGCATGCTCATCATCATCAAACGTCTTCTCATTTTCAATTACAACATGCTGCCGCAGCAGCCGCTGTTGGGCGTAGTCCCAAATTATCAGCCGTATCAGCTGCAGCAGCAGCTGCTCATTATCAACAATACAGCACCATGTTGCCTCCGCCGCCTTTGCCGCCAATGGCGCGTCCTGTGGCCATAATACGTTCTACTGGAGATTTGACTATGGTGGCTTCTCCACCCACATCTGCCAGCATAACTCCGCCTCCCTTGACTAGTGTTAGTTCAGCAGGAGATTCGCCTCGAAATCATCATCATGGCCATCAGCAAATGCAACAACATCATGCTCATCATCACCACCATCATCATCAACAGCATGCTGCCCATCACCAGCAGCAGCAACACACCACCATAGATCACAGTACTAGCACTGGCTTGAGTTCCATGTCCTCAAAACTAACTAATACAACAGCCTCTTCTTCGCAACAAGATTCAGGCAATAATACCATTACCGTGGGCAGTAGTACCAATTCTTCGGATTTGGTAGTGGCCTCTACATCCTCCGCCTCACCACCTCCTGCACCCACACAAAGTCCACAACATCACATCATTGATGTGGCCCGCTGTAAGACATCACCCACTTCGTCCTCTTCGGCTATATCGGTTTCAACTCCAACTTCGGCGCTCTCACGCATATCGGCTCAACCGTATCCGCAAACAAATGGACGCGAGTACTTTAATCATTTCCATACACAAACAACACCGGTAAGTTGGAATACATTTAAGAAAATCTTACGAACAAAAATGATAAAAATTCCCTTTTCAGCTGCTGGGTTATACCACTATGTCGGGTGTCATAAGTCCCACTAACTTAAGTTTATATTCCTCATCATCGGGCGTTTCCTCACACCGCACAACACCTCGTTCACGCTGGAATCCCTCGTTTCTTTCTATGGAAGATGATTTTAATATGATGGGTCATACCTTGTCAAGCACAAATCCGGAGGCTACTCCAGTTATACTCATGGAAGATTGTGAGTTTTTAGCTGTAGATCGATTTTACTAAAGCTTTGAAGAGAACTGAACTAGAACTGAACTTGAACTGAACTAGAACTGAATTAGAACTGAACTAGAACTGAACTAGAACTGAACTAGAACTGAACTAGAACTGAACTAGAACTGAATTATAACTGAACTAGAACTGAACTAGAACTGAACTAGAACTGA
>NC_060951.1:6324021-6326191 GCF_022045245.1 Lucilia cuprina
ATAGTCTAGTCTATAGTCTAGTCTATAGTCTAGTCTATAGTCTAGTCTATAGTCTAGTCTATAGTCTAGTCTATAGTCTAGCCTATAGTCTAGTCTATAGTTTAGTCTGTGGTCTAGTCTATAGTATAGTCTATAATCTAGTCTATAGTCTACAGTCTAGTTTATAATCTAGTTAATAGACTAGTCTATAGTCTATTATATAGTCTAGTCTATAGTCTAGGCCAAAGTCTAGTATATAGTGTAGTCTATAGTCTTTTCTGTAGTCAAGCCTGCAGTCTGGTCTATATTTTAGTCTACTATAGTTTCTAATCCACTCTAGATTCTAATCTAGAGTCTACTCTGTAATTTAATCTATATTCTGGTCTGTAGTCTAGTTTATAGTCTAGCCTTTAGTCTAATTTATAGTCTAGTTAATACGCTAAGCTATAGTCTAGTCTATATTCTAATCTATAGTCTAATCTATAGTCTAATCTATAGTCTAGTCTATAGTCTAGTCTATAGTCTATACTCCAGTCTAGTCTATAGTACAGTCTATAGCGTAGTGTATAGTCTAGACTCAGTCTAGTGTACAGTTTAGGTCATAGTTTAGTTTATAGTACCGTCTATAGTCTGAACTACAGTCTGAACTACAGTATAAACTAATCTAGTCTATAGGTTAGGTTATAGTCTATTACATAGTCTGAACTATTATCTAAACTACAGGTTAAACTATAGTATAATCTATAGTCTTTAGAAGATTTTTAGTTTTCTCATATTTGCATTACTTAAAAAAAGTTTTTCTATTTAACATAAAATGTAAAATGTTAGTGTTAAGTTATCAGTAGCTGCTTAACTATTTAGATCAATTTATTGATCAGTCTTTGGAAAGGTTTGTGAACGTGATAGATCAGTTTAATAGGAATTTTACAACGGCAAAAAAGTATTAATACATCTCCATAAGTAATCGTACGAATAGTTTAGTTATGTAAATGGAATTTTTCTGGTATGAAGAGATTTAAATTTGTGTCTTATTGGATATTTTTTTAGCAAGGTTTGTGACCATGATAAGCTAAGTCACTGCAGATAATACAGTGCATATAGAAGTAAAGGATTTAGCATTTTGTTAAATTGTTTAATAGATAATACAGTGCAGATGTATAACAGTTTAACAAAACATGTTGAAAATGTATTTTTAGCATATCAACATGTTGTTGTTGTTTCTAAAAGTCTTTAGCTTTTAAATCAACATGCAAATTACTGTTGTATAGTTCGTTTTAATTAGAAATTTCCTTTTTTGCATTTTGTATTATTCGATAACTAATTAAATTATTTTACAGCAATTTGCTGAGAATTAACACTTGCTATCTAGATTAAACTTATATGATGTGATAATATCAAAGGGCTGAAACTTTATAGTTACTTATATATATAATAAAAAAGTTTTTGTTAAAATTTAATAATATTTTTGCTCTTATGGCTGGTAATTATGGGTTTTAATAAAAAAAACTATTAAATTAACTAGCAGTAAAAATGCTATGTATATTTTTTTTAAATATTATAAAATATATAAAGCTATTAGCATAACAAGTAGGTTTTATGAACAGCGGTTTTTATAGCATAGTTTTAGGTGTTAAAAAACCGCATTGGCAAAAAAATTATTATTTATGCAATAAAATTAAAAAATGAAACACAACATAAACAAATATTACATTTAAAATAAGGTCTCATGGCGTAAAATTTTATTGTTATATTAAGGTCAGTTATTTTTTTTTTTATAAATGTGACATTTATTATGTTTTTAAAATAGAAAAGAAAAACTAATGCATACTTTAAGTTGCAGGGAAAACATATAAGGTTAACAACAAAGGTGAGGAATTTCTTAGTTTTGAGATATTTTTAGCCTCAGGGTTAAACTATAATACAATTTTTCAATATAATAGAAATTGTAATAACAACGAAATAGTATAGTCTATAATCTAGTCTAGTCTACAGTCTAGTCTAGTTTATAATCTAGTATATAGTCTAGTCTATAGTCTACACTTTAGGTTAGTCTATAGACTATTCTATATTTTAGCCTATAGTTTAGTCAATAGTCTAGTCTATAGTCTAGTCTATAGTCTAATCTATAGTCTAGTCTATAGTCTAGTCTATAGTCTAGTCTATAGTCTAGTCTATAGTCTAGTCTATAGTC
>NC_060951.1:6326291-6341556 GCF_022045245.1 Lucilia cuprina
TAGTCTAGTCTATAGTCTAGTCTATAGTCTAGTCTATAGTCTAGCCTATAGTCTAGTCTATAGTCTAGTCTATAGTCTAGTCTATGGTCTAGTCTATAGTCTAGTCTACCCTCTAGTATATTATCTGAACTAGGGACTAGTCTACCATCTAGTATATTGTCTAGACTAGGGACTGGTCCCTAGTTTAGTCTGTAGTCTAAGCAAATATATTGTTTACACTATATTCTAAAGTCTAGTCTATTCTGTATAAAAATACATGTAAAAATTTCGTTCGCCTAACGCTATTTTTATTTCCCATGGCTTATTTCTCAAATTCCTTTTATTTTAATTCAATACCCACCCAATATGTGAAATGAACTTTCAACCTCTACTAATTACATTAAATTAAGTCAATAATATAGAATTTTGCAAATATTATGCTTTCAAGTGTAAATAATCCTTATGAAATCGTAGTTGTCCAAAAACGAAAAAACCGTTAAACACTAATCCCTTAATAATATTACTAAATTAACACTAGCATTATTAATGGAAATATTCTATATACCAAAAAAAAAACTCCATATAGAAATGCCAATAAAATTGGCATTTTGAAAATGCAATAGGATATTCAAACAAAAACTACAGAAATTTACCCAAAATATGAATAGTTATTTTTTAGGATATTTTAATCCTTAAAAAAAAAATAGAAAAAAAATTCTAATTTAATTTTCTATAAGGATCAACACCCTATTTGGTTTAACGAAAAAAAAAAATGAGTCTGCTGCTGTTGATATCATGTATATACATCCCCCATTTCCTGCACTAATACTGGCATGTAACAGTCATATTTTTATGAGGAAAATCTATCATGTTTTTTAGTGTATTTGGAGTAAAACATCACCAATGTGTCAAAAAAATATCAAAGAGGATTTTGGTAAATTTTTGATATTTTCATCAAATATTAACTGATGCATAAAATGAACTAAATTCCCATACTGTGTTCGAATACAACTCATGGTATAAGAAAAAATTTAAGATTTAGGAAATGAATATTAAGTTTTTGTTGTGTTTTAATAATGAAAGAAAATTTTTACTTAAATCTGTTAAAATTTTGATAATTTAAAAAAATCTTAAATTTCATTACAATGTAAAATCTTTAAAACTGAAAGTATAATCCCAAGAAAAGACTAGATCATAGCCTAGACTCAAGACTAAACTATACACGAAACTATAGACTAGACTAAATACTAAACTATAGACTAGACTATAGAATAGACTATAGACTAGACTATAGACCAGACTATAGACTAGAATTTAGACTAGACTATAGACTAGACCACAGAATATAGACTTGACTATAGACCTGACTATAGACTAGACTATAGACTAGACCATAGACTACACTATAGACTAGTCTATAGAATAGACTATAGACTAGTCTACAGAATAGACTATATACTAGACTATAGATAAGACTATAGACTATGCTATAGACTAGAAATAGACTAGACAATAGACTAGACCATAGACTATAGACTAGACCATAGACTAGACTATAGACTCGATAATAAACTAGACTATAGACCAGACTATAGACTAGACTATAACCTGGATTATAGACAAGACTATAGACTAAATTATAGACAAGACTAGACTATACTACAGACTAGAGTACAGACTAGACTGCAGTCTAGACTATAAAATAGACTATAGACTAGACTATAGAATAGATTATAGACTAGACTATAGATTAGACTATAGATTAGACTTTAGTCTATGCTATAGACTAGACAATAGAATAGACTATAGACTAGACAATAGACTAGCTTATAGACTAGCTTATAGACTAGACTATAGACTAAACTATAGACAGTTTTGTTCTAGTACTATTTCTGCTCTAGTTTTGTTCTGTTCTGTCCTAGTTCTGTTCTCTTTTAGTTCTGTTCTACTTCTGTTCTAGTTCTGTTCTAGTTATGTTCTAGTTCTGTTCTAGTTCTGTTCTAGTTCTGTTCTAGTTCTGTTCTAGTTCTGTTCTAGTTCTGTTCTAGTTCTGTTCTAGTTCTGTTCTAGTTCTGTTCTAGTTCTGGTTTTTTTTCTAGTTCTGTTCTAGTTCTGTTTTTTTAGTTCTGTTCTAGTTCCTATTTTGTATTTAATTTAATAAATTGCAATTTTTATTCTAATATGAAGAATTTCTTTAAAATTTATTTTATAAACAAATTTTTAATAAATTATTGCTTCACAAAACATTTTCCCACACATTACCTTTTTATTAACTGTAATATCCTACAAAACCACAATCATTAATCAAAATCTTGGGAAGAAAACCATTAAGCAAACTAAAAACACCCTCAATTTCCTGCAAAAATAAGGCAACTTTAAGAAATTCTTCTTTAAGTCTTCCTTTTAAAGTCCTCTTTTAACACAAATAAAAATAATCATTAAGGAAGTTATTATTAACAAAAAAAAAAAAAAAGAACATGTTAACAGAACTTAAACCTAAAATGACATTTCGTCTTAACAACCACTAAGTATCTGGAGTTTGCTATAGCAACTTGTCATGCTTGGTTTGCACAGTTAAATGTACTTAAAGGAAATTTTAAAACTTCCTCCATATTCCTTTGGTAAAAAGTTGGTGTAAGAAATAAAAACTAATTTAATGTTTAATTGTGTTAATAACCCACAATTATTTATAGTTTTATCTCCTTAACAACAACAGCAACAAAAAACAATAATATTAAGTTAAATGACGGTGACACCTTTTAATGTAGGAAATTATAGATTTTAGATGGTTTTAAGGTGATAAGAGTTTAATTACAGGATTTAGAAAATGAATTCTTAAATTAAAGGTAAAAAACTAATATTTTTAGAAAAAGCAATTAACATCTTATGACTACATGAGATACACGAACTTCTAAAAATAGTTCTAGTTCTGTTTTAGTTATGTTCTAGTTGTGTTCTAGTTGTGTTCCAGTTCTGTTCTAGTTCTGTTCTAGTTCTATTCTAGTTCTGTTCTAGTTCTGTTCTAGTTCTGTTCTAGTTCTGTTCTAGTTCTGTTCTAGTTCTGTTCTAGTTCTGTTCTAGTTCTGTTCTAGTTCTGTTCTAGTTCTGTTCTAGTTCTGTTCTAGTTCTGTTCTAGTTCTGTTCTAGTTCTGTTCTAGTTCTGTTCTAGTTCTGTTCTAGTTCTGTTCTAGTTCTGTTCTAGTTCTGTTCTAGTTCTGTTCTAGTTCTGTTCTAGTTCTGTTCTAGTTCTGTTCTAGTTCTGTTCTAGTTCTGTTCTAGTTCTGTTCTAGTTCTGTTCTAGTTCTGTTCTAGTTCTGTTCTAGTTCTGTTCTAGTTCTGTTCTAGTTCTGTTCTAGTTCTGTTCTAGTTCTGTTCTAGTTCTGTTCTAGTTCTGTTCTAGTTCTGTTCTAATTCTGTTCTAGTTCTGTTCTAGTTCTGTTCTAGTTCTGTACTAGTTCTGTTCTAGTTCTGTTCTAGTTCTGTTCTAGTTCTGTTCTAGTTCTGTTCTAGTTCTGTTCTAGTTCTGTTCTAGTTCTGTTCTAGTTCTGTTCTAGTTCTGTTCTAGTTCTGTTCTAGTTCTGTTCTAGTTCTGTTCTAGTTCTGTTCTAGTTCTGTTCTAGTTCTGTTCTAGTTCTGTTCTAGTTCTGTTCTAGTTCTGTTCTAGTTCTGTTCTAGTTCTGTTCTAGTTCTGTTCTAGTTCTGTTCTAGTTCTGTTCTAGTTCTGTTCTAGTTCTGTTCTAGTTCTGTTCTAGTTCTGTTCTAGTTCTGTTCTAGTTCCGTTCTAGTTCTGTTCTAACTCTGTTTTAGTTCTGTTCTAGTTCTGTTCTGTTCTGTTCTGTTCTGTTCTAGTTCTGTTCTAGTTCTGTTCTAGTTCTGTTCTAGTTCTGTTCTAGTTCTGTTCTAGTTCTGTTCTAGTTCTGTTCTAGTTCTGTTCTAGTTCTGTTCTAGTTCTGTTTTAGTTCTTTTCTGTACTAGTTCTGTTCTAGTTCTAGTTCTGTTCTAGGTCTGTTCTAGTTCTGTTCTAGTTCTGTTCTAGTTCTGTTCTAGTTCTGTTCTAGTTCTGTTCTAGTTCTGTTCTAGTTCTGTTCTAGTTCTGTTTCTAGTTCTGTTCTAGTTCTGTTCTAGTTCTGTTCTAGTTCTGTTCTAGTTCTGTTCTAGTTCTGTTCTAGTTCTGTTCTAGTTCTGTTCTAGTTCTGTTCTAGTTCTGTTCTAGTTCTGTTCTAGTTCTGTTCTAGTTCTGTTCTAGTTCTGTTCTAGTTCTGTTCTAGTTCTGTTCTAGTTCTGTTCTAGTTCTGTTCTAGTTCTGTTCTAGTTCTGTTCTAGTTCTGTTCTAGTTCTGTTCTAGTTCTGTTCTAGTTCTGTTCTAGTTCTGTTCTAGTTCTGTTCTAGTTCTGTTCTAGTTTCTGTTCTAGTTCTGTTCTAGTTCTGTTCTAGTTCTGTTCTAGTTCTGTTCTAGTTCTGTTCTAGTTCTGTTCTAGTTCTGTTCTAGTTCTGTTCTAGTTCTGTTCTAGTTCTGTTCTAGTTCTGTTCTAGTTCTGTTCTAGTTCTTTTTTTCTGTTCTAGTTCCGTTCTAGTTCTGTTCTAACTCTGTTTTAGTTCTGTTCTAGTTCTGTTCTAGTTCTGTTCTGTTCTGTTCTAGTTCTGTTCTAGTTCTGTTCTAGTTCTGTTCTAGTTCTGTTCTAGTTCTGTTCTAGTTCTGTTCTAGTTCTGTTCTAGTTCTGTTCTAGTTCTGTTCTAGTTCTGTTCTAGTTCTGTTCTAGTTCTGTTTTAGTTCTTTTCTGTACTAGTTCTGTTCTAGTTCTAGTTCTGTTCTAGGTCTGTTCTAGTTCTGTTCTAGTTCTGTTCTAGTTCTGTTCTAGTTCTGTTCTAGTTCTGTTCTAGTTCTGTTCTAGTTCTGTTCTAGTTCTGTTCTAGTTCTGTTCTAGTTCTGTTCTAGTTCTGTTCTAGTTCTGTTCTAGTTCTGTTCTAGTTCTGTTCTAGTTCTGTTCTAGTTCTGTTCTAGTTCTGTTCTAGTTCTGTTCTAGTTCTGTTCTAGTTCTGTTCTAGTTCTGTTCTAGTTCTGTTCTAGTTCTGTTCTAGTTCTGTTCTAGTTCTGTTCTAGTTCTGTTCTAGTTCTGTTCTAGTTCTGTTCTAGTTCTGTTCTAGTTCTGTTCTAGTTCTGTTCTAGTTCTGTTCTAGTTCTGTTCTAGTTCTGTTCTAGTTCTGTTCTAGTTCTGTTCTAGTTCTGTTCTAGTTCTGTTCTAGTTCTGTTCTAGTTCTGTTCTAGTTCTGTTCTAGTTCTGTTCTAGGTTCTGTTCTAGTTCTGTTCTAGTTCTGTTCTAGCTCTGTTCTAGTTCTGTTCTAGTTCTGTTCTAGTTCTGTTCTAGTTCTGTTCTAGTTCTGTTCTAGTTCTGTTCTAGTTCTATTCTAGTTCTGTTCTAGTTCTGTTCTAGTTCTGTTCTAGTTCTGTTCTAGTTCTGTTCTAGTTCTGTTCTAGTTCTGTTCTAGTTCTGTTCTAGTTCTGTTCTAGTTCTGTTCTAATTCTGTTCTAGTTCAGTTCTAGTTCAGTTCTAGTTCTGTTCTAGTTCTGTTCTAGTTCTGTTCTAGTTCTGTTCTAGTTCTGTTCTAGTTCTGTTCTAGTTCTGTTCTAGTTCAGTTCTAGTTCTGTTCTAGTTCTGTTCTAGTTCTGTTCTAGTTCTGTTCTAGTTCTGTTCTAGTTCTGTTCTAGTTCTGTTCTAGTTCTGTTCTAGTTCTGTTCTAGTTCTGTTCTAGTTCTGTTCTAGTTCTGTGCTAGTTCTGTTCTAGTTCAGTTCTAGTTCAGTTCTAGTTCAGTTCCAGTTCAGTTCTAGTTCTGTTTTAGGTTTGTTCTAGTTCTGTTCTAGTTCTGTTCTAGTTCTGTTCTAGTTCTGTTCTAGTTCTGTTCTAGTTCTGTTCTAGTTCTGTTCTAGTTCTGTTCTAGTTCTGTTCTAGTTCTGTTCTAGTTCTGTTCTAGTTCTGTTCTGTTCTAGTTCTGTTCTAGTTCTGTTCTAGTTCTGTTCTAGTTCTGTTCTAGTTCTGTTCTAGTTCTGTTCTAGTTCTGTTCTAATTCTGTTCTAGTTCTGTTCTAGTTCTGTTCTAGTTCTGTTCTAGTTCTGTTCTAGTTCTGTTCTAGTTCTGTTCTAGTTCTGTTTCTAGTTCTGTTCTAGTTCTGTTCTAGTTCTGTTCTAGTTCTGTTCTAGTTCTGTTCTAGTTCTGTTCTAGTTCTGTTCTAGTTCTGTTCTAGTTCTGTTCTAGTTCTGTTCTAGTTCTGTTCTAGTTCTGTTCTAGTTCTGTTCTAGTTCTGTTCTAGTTCTGTTCTAGTTCTGTTCTAGTTCTGTTCTAGTTCTGTTCTAGTTCTGTTCTAGTTCTGTTCTAGTTCTGTTCTAGTTCTGTTCTAGTTCTGTTCTAGTTCTATTATAGTTTTGTTCGAATTCTGTTCTAGTTCTGTTCTACTTATATTCTAAATCTCTTTCAGTTTTGTTCTGCTTTATCTATGTATGATTTCTGCTAAATTTCTCACAAACTTTGCGAATATCGTGACTAATTTGTTTGTGACATTTAAAACATCAATGTCATATTTTTGTATCGTCTAAGAAACATCAAATGCTCATCAGCAATGAAAGAAAATAAAATTTCATTTTGATGTAATTTCAAAAACCAAATTACAAGCATCATTAAAAATTTACAAGGATATTAAACAACATATAACAACAACATGATATTTATACCAAAAAAAAAAACAAGAAATATTAACCCTTTCGCAAGTGTGTATATAGCGTCAGGGTTTACCAGAACTAACACACATCTAATTACAAAAATGACATGAAGATCCACATAAAAAATGTGATTGATACACATTGACATAATTCCATCACATCAGAAGAAAAAAAACAATAAGAAAAGATAGAAAAAAATCTAGACTCCCAAAAGAAAGAGTTAAAAAATCTTACCCTAAATATGACACAGCAAAAAGCAAAAACTCTTACTGTTACCGTGACATTTTTTTTAATTTTATGTAGATCCTATGAGAGAATCCTTTAAGGATAAAACAAAAAATTAAACTTATTTTAATTTTCTTGTAATTTATTAAATATTTCAAATCGGAAACAAAATTCAAAGGTAATTTGTATGTCTAGTTCTATGTACCCCTTTTGTTTTAGGGTGTTTGTGAAAAAAAACAATGTGTGTGTCATAATATTTTTTTTTCACTTGAAATATTTGATGAGTTAAATATGCAAATTTTATTTTGTTGTTTTTTTTTTGTAATAACGATTAAAGTATTAATAAAATTTTTGTTTTTCTAAAAAAAGAATAATGAGGCGTGAAATCGAACATCATGTTATCATTTGTTTTGACAGTTCAGTTCAAGATTTTGAGCAAAAGTATGCTAATTAAAAAAAAAAAAAAAAAAAACAAAATTGTTATGGCTTTACAAGACAAATTGCAAATTACTAAGAGAAAGTCAATAGGCTTTAAGAGAGAGTAAAATTTAAGTCCCCTTTGTGTGATAAAAAAAATGATTTTAAATGAAAAATTAATAATTTAATGAATATATTAAAATTTGCATACAAATCGTATATATGTTTTAGTAAAAGGCATAAATTTAAATAGATTACGAAAGGTAAACGAGGTGTAAACAAATTCAAAATTTACATATGAGAAGAATAAATCCACAAATTAAATAACTAACTAACTAACTAACTAACTAACTAACTAACTAACTAACTAACTAACTAACTAACTAACTAACTAATTAACTAACTAACTTACTAACTTACTATAGACTAGACTATAGACTAGACTATAGACTAGACTATAGACTAGACTATAGACTAGACTATAGACTATACTATAGACTAGACTATAGACTAGACTATAGACTAGACTATTGACTAGACTATATACTAGACTATAGACTAGAATATAGACTAGACTATAGACTAGACTATAGACTACACTATAGACTAGACTATAGACTAGACTAAAGTCTATACTATAGACTAGACTGTAGACTAGACTATAGACTAGACTATAGACTAGACTATAGACTAGACTATAGACTAGACTATAGACTAGACTAGACTATAGACTAGACTATAGACTAGACTATAGACTAGACTATAGACTAGACTATAGACTAGACTATAGACTAGACTATAGACTAGACTATAGACTAGACTATAGACTAGACTATAGACTAGACTATAGACTAGACTATAGACTAGACTATAGACTAGACAATAGACTAGACTATAGACTAGACTATAGACTAGACTATAGACTAGACTATAGACTAGACTATAGACTAGACTATAGACTAGACTATAGACTAGACTATAGACTAGACTATAGACTAGACTATAGACTAGACTATAGACTAGACTATAGACTAGACTGTAGACTAGACTATAGACTAGACTGTAGACTAGACTATAGACTAGACTGTAGACTAGACTATAGACTAGACTATAGACTAGACTATAGACTAGACTATAGACTAGACTATAGACTAGACTATAGACTAGACTATAGACTAGACTATAGACTAGACTATAGACTAGACTATAGACTAGACTATAGACTAGACTATAGACTAGACTATAGACTGGACTATTGACTAGACTATAGACTAGACTATAGACTAGACTATAGACTAGACTATAGCCTAGACTATAGACTAGACTATAGACTAGACTATAGACTAGACTATAGACTAGACTATAGACTAAACAATAGACTAGACAATAGACTAGACTATAGACTAGACTATAGTCTAGACTATAGACTAGACTATAGACTAGACTGTAGACTAGACTATAGGCTAGACTATAGACTAGACTGTAGACTAGACTATAGACTAGACTATAGACTAGACTATAGACTAGACTATAGACTAGACTATAGACTAGACTATAGACTAGACTATAGACTAGACTATAGACTAGACTATAGACTAGTCTATAGACTAGACTATAGTCTAGACTATAGACTAGACTGTAGACTTGACTAGACTATAGACTTGACTAGACTATAGACATGACTAGACTATAGACTTGACTAGACTATAGACTAGACTAGACTATAGACTAGACTAGACTATTCTATAGACTATAGACTAGACTAGACAGATATCATGACAGGCTAGACTATAAACTATCCTGTAGACTACACTATAGATTAGATTATAAGGTAGACTGAAGACTATGCTTAAATAGTAATGACCAAAGTCTTGGGAAGCAACATTCCAAAAATTTAGAATAAAATTATAGATTTAACTATTTAACTTAAAATTTTAATTGTTGACATTTTTTTAACAAAGTGTATATAATGTAAATTTTCAAAACAGAAATGTTAGAGAAAATAGATTTCCAAAAGTTAATTATTTACATGTGGTAAACAATGTAAAATATGTAAAATTTTAACAAACATTAAGAAAATATATAAAAGAATTATCACTATTTAGCAATATGTTCCATGTTAAGAGCAAACAACGGAATTGATAGTGGCCTTGGTACATATCTTCAGATCTAATAAATGATGTATATATGTATTCGAAAATCTATTGTTTACATGTAGTAAACATTATTTATTTTAAAACTTTTTTTAATAAAATAGTTTTGTTTCTAAAGTCTATTTTCGTTTCACTTGATTTAACTTAATGTTTTTATTGAGTTTTAATAAAATTCCTTTGAAGCCAGACCCTGACACACGCCACTTTAAAAAAAAAACTTAAAAAATTTTTGTGTAAAAAAAATATAACAATTATATTCCTTTAAAATTATTATAATAAAGTAAAACAAAACTATAATTACCTAATAACAGAAAAACATTTGTAAATTTACATTTACAGGAAAAAAAGGATCAATTACAAACAAACGCAAATAAATAGTGACACATTTCATATTATATAGCATGTATCGGTTTACACGGACTTTAAACTCAAAAAAAGAGAGAAAGAGAGCCTGTGTTTCAAGCACTAAAGAGTAAAAGAGCTAGTGAATAAAACAATAAAAGTGTCATGTGTTTTTACACTTTTTTTAGGGTAAAACTGTAGCGATGCACCCACTACTAGTAAAACTAAAAGGACGAGGAATTGCAACACGAAAAAATTTTTTTCAGTTTTAGTAAAAATTTTCTTTCATTCAAATTATAATTTTATTTTATATTAAACTTAATTGCATTTAAAATTTGTACTACAAATTGTCCTTTTGCTGCACATACATAGACACCAAGAGGGTGTTTGGCTTATGGAACAATTGACCATATGTTATCCTTTTTTTTGGTTTATCAATTATGTAGTTAGTTTTAATTTAAATTCTTATTTATTTTATCTTAAATGTTTTTGTTATTTTTTATTGAAATTTGTCGTTATTTTATTGATATATTTTCTCCTCTAACGTGGTTGTTTCTAATCAAATCCTTTATTTTTTTTTGTTTAATTTTTTAAGGGTAAAATTGTTTTCCTTATTTTTATATCAAACAATATGTTCGTTCAACTAATAAAATCATTAAATTGAGATCATTTTAACAAGGACATGCTTTTCAATTTGGTTTCTGATGGTTTTTAATGAAAAATTGATAAAAACTACATGAAGTAATCATAAAATGATGAGTACAAAATTAAGCAATTTTGTCATTAAAAACGCATTAAGTTGCAATTGAAGTTTTATGAACAATTGTTAATAAAGTAATTATGATAAAAATAATAATAACTAAAAGGTTTGACAACAACATCAGAAGAATTCAGAATAAAATTCTTAATTTAAAATTTTGTTAAAATTGTTATACTGCAGACTACAATTTAGACTAGACAAGAGAATAAGCAAATAGACTAGACCAAAGAATTTACTATAGACTAGTATATAGACCAGACTATAAACTACTTTATAGAAGAGATTATAGACAAGAATATAGACAACGTTATAGACTAGACTACAGACTTTAGACTCGACAATAGAATACGCAATAAACTAGATTAAAGAATATGCTATAGACTAGACTATAGACTAGACTATAGACTAGACTATAGACTAGACTATAGACTAGACTATAGACTAGACTATAGACTAGACTATAGACTAGACTATAGACTAGACTATAGACTAGACTATAGACTAGACTATAGACTAGACTATAGACTAGACTATAGACTAGACTATAGACTAGACTATAGACTAGACTATAGACTAGACTATAGACTAGACTATAGACTAGACTATAGACTAGACTGTAGACTAGACTACAGACTAGACTATAGACTAGACTATAGACTAGACTATAGACTAGACTATAGACTAGACTATAGACTAGACTATAGACTAGACTATAGACTAGACTATAGACTAGACTATATACTAGACTATAGACTAGGCTAGAGACTAGACTATAGACTAGACTATAGACTAGACTACAGACTAGACTATAGAAAAGACTATAGACTAGACTACAGACTAGACTATAGACTAGACTATAGACTAGACTATAGACTAGACTATAGACTAGACTATAGACTAGACTATAGACTAGACTATAGACTAGACTACAGACTAGACTATAGACTAGACTATAGACTAGACTATAGACTAGACTATAGACTAGACTATAGACTAGACTATAGACTAGACTATAGACTAGACTATAGACTAGACTATAGACTAGACTATAGACTATAGACTAGACTATAGACTAGACTATAGACTAGACTATAGACTAGACTATAGACTAGACTATAGACTAGACTATAGACTAGACTATAGACTAGACTATAGACTAGACTATAGACTAGACTATAGACTAGACTATAGACTAGACTATAGACTAGACTATAGACTAGACTATAGACTAGACTATAGAATAGACTATAGAATAGACTATATACTAGACTATAGACTAGACTATAGACTAGACTATAGACTAGACTATAGACTAGACTATAGACTAGATTATAGACTAGACTATAGACTAGACTATAGGCTAGACTATAGACTAGACTATAGACTAGACTATAGACTAGACTATAGACTAGACTATAGACTAGACTATAGACTAGACTATAGACTAGACTATAGACTAGACTATAGACTAGACTATAGACTAGACTATAGACTAGACTATAGACTAGACTATAGACTAGACTATAGACTAGACTATAGACTAGACTATAGACTAGACTATAGACTAGACTATAGACTAGACTATAGACTAGACTATAGACTAGACTATAGACTAGACTATAGACTAGACTATAGACTAGACTATAGACTAGACTATAGACTAGACTATAGACTAGACTATAGACTAGACTATAGACTAGACTATAGACTAGACTATAGACTAGACTATAGACTAGACTATAGACTAGACTATAGACTAGACTATAGACTAGACTATAGACTAGACTATAGACTAGACTATAGACTAGACTATAGACTAGACTATAGACTAGACTATAGACTAGACTATAGACTAGACTATAGACTAGACTATAGACTAGACTATAGACTAGACTATAGACTAGACTATAGACTAGACTATAGACTAGACTATAGACTAGACTATAGACTAGACTATTAGACTAGACTATAGACTAGACTATAGACTAGACTATAGACTAGACTATAGACTAGACTATAGACTAGACTATAGACTAGACTATAGACTAGACTATAGACTAGACTATAGACTAGACTATAGACTAGACTATAGACTAGACTATAGACTAGACTATAGACTAGACTATAGACTAGACTATAGACTAGACTATAGACTAGACTATAGACTAGACTATAGACTAGACTATAGACTAGACTATAGACTAGACTATAGACTAGACTATAGACTAGACTATAGACTAGACTATAGACTAGACTATAGACTAGACTATAGACTAGACTATAGACTAGACTATAGACTAGACTATAGACTAGACTATAGACTAGACTATAGACTAGACTATAGACTAGACTATAGACTAGACTATAGACTAGACTATAGACTAGACTATAGACTAGACTATAGACTAGACTATAGACTAGACTATAGACTAGACTATAGACTAGACTATAGACTAGACTATAGACTAGACTATAGACTAGACTATAGACTAGACTATAGACTAGACTATAGACTAGACTATAGACTAGACTATAGACAAGACTATAGACTAGACTATAGACTAGATTATAGACTAGACTGTAGACTAGACTATAGACTAGACTATAGACTAGACTATAGACTAGACTATAGACTAGACTATAGACTTGACTATATACTAGACTGCAGATTCGACTATATTCTAGACTACAGGCTAACCT
Organism: Lucilia cuprina; assembly: GCF_022045245.1. Lineage (NCBI taxonomy): Eukaryota > Metazoa > Arthropoda > Insecta > Diptera > Calliphoridae > Lucilia > Lucilia cuprina. The sequence goes on from NC_060951.1 coordinate 6,339,581, forward strand.
AGTCTATAGTAATTTTCCTTTTTCCTCCTTGAATACGCTCCTGGACTATAGTAAGGACTATAAAGTGCATTCTTAATTAGACCTTGTGATTCAGATTAGACTTTACTTGGGTCTAAAATGTTTCTATTTAATTTTGAGCAAAAATTCTAAGAACTGCTAATAAATAATTAGATCCACTTCCAGAAAAATACTACTTCAATCTGTATACTTTCGTTTAATACCAATAATAATAGCAAATGCAAAAGAAAACGGATTAACAGCCATCAATAGAAATTGTGGCGCAACAAATTTTCAATAACAAATTAAAGATGAAAATTTTACAGCACGTTCCATTAGCGGCTTTTAGAAGGACCATCAAAATGTAGCATAAACTTAAGAGAAAATCAGCATGAAATGTAAGAAAATTATATGAGAAATTATGTGACAGTTAAAGGTTTTTCTCTCGTATGCGAACACACTTTTCGCAAAGAAATGCACTGAAGCAAAGATAAGAGCCATAGAAAATTAGAAGGGAAATTTTGATGAAATAATAAAATTGATAAAAGGACAGACAGATATACTGACCAGCCAAAGAAAGCAAGACAGCTGTTATTAAACAACAAAAACATGCTCTATTTTAAACAACTGAAAATGAAAGTAACACAAAGTAAATAAATACCAGATAAATACTTTGAAAATGCTAGAAAAAAATAAAGAAAAATAAGATTAAATAAACCACACCGCTCCGCAGGATACTTGTGTATACGTTTTTGCTATCCTTTAAGACACACAATGGTCAGTCTTGGCAAATGAAAACAGTAGCTCGTACTACAGCAGGGGGCAAGGCGCTAGAACATGTTTACCACTAGTAGTATTGCTCTCCTGCTCCCTCTTTCTTTTCCTGAATATAACCTTTAAGTCCTGCTTATCCTTTTAGGTTTATTTTTCATAATATTATACAAATTCTATTTTGTGACCTTTTTTCCACATTTTTCTTACTCAAATTCGCGTTTTCTTTTCTGTTTATTATTTATTAATCAAATATTTATTTATGAAAAATTTTACTTTCATTCTTTTCAGTTTTTCAAATAAAACTTTCCCAAAGGTTATTTCCATAATCTGTTATATTTATTTGGGTTTTCCCTCAAAAGGTCATTTATATTTTGTCATTTTTATAGATTTTTTTTTGCTCAATAGAAATCTATCTTACGTTTGTAGTTTAAACATAAATTTGAATAAGATTTAAAAGAACAACAAGGAAATTGTTAATATGTTTCTTAAATTTTTTTAAAATTACTTAAAAATATTTAAAAAAATAATTTTTAACAAAAAGTTTTAAAAAAGGATATATGACAAGCTTCCACAGTTAAACACTTACGTGGCCCAAATTTGATATATACATAAAGGACTTAAAACTACAAGTTGTGGTTTTATTTATTTCGAAAATCATTTAATAAACTGTAAAATTGATCAGGATTTAGAAAAAAAATTAAAAAAAAATCTTTGGAAAAAAAAGAAATTGCAAAGTAGCACAACATTAAGGTATATTTAAAGTATAGTATAGTCTATAGCTTAATATATAGTCTTGTATATAGACTAGTCAAAAGTCTAGTCTTGCATATAGTCAACTCTATAATCTAGTCTATATTCTATAGGTTTAAGTCTGTAGTCTAATATATAGTATATTCCAGACTAAACAGGCGGGAGGGAAGGAAAAGTCTAGTCTATAATCTTGTCTATAGTTTAGTCTATACCCTAGTCTTTAGTCTAGTCTTTAAACTAGACTATAGTTTAGACTATAGTCTAGTCTATAGTTTAGTCTATAGTTTAGTCTATAGTCTAATCTAAAGTATATTCTAGTCTATAGTCTAAACTATATTCAGTTCTATAATCAATAATCTAGTATATAGTCTTGTGTATAGTCTAGTCTATAGTCTAGTCTATAGTCTAGTCTATAGTCTTATCTATAGTCTAGTCTATAGTCTAGTCTATAGTCT
>NC_060951.1:6341656-6348775 GCF_022045245.1 Lucilia cuprina
GTCTAGTCTATAGTCTAGTCTATAGTCTAGTCTATAGTCTAGTCTATAGTCTAGTCTATAGTCTAGTCTGTAGTCTAGTCTGTAGTCTAGTTTATAGTCTAGTCTATAATCTATAGTATATTCTGTAGACTTGTCTATAGTCTATAGTCTAGTCTATAGTGTAGTCTATAGTGTAGTCTATAGTGTAGTCTATAGTGTAGTCTATAGTCTAGTCTATAATCTAGTCTATAGTCTAGTCTATAGTCTAGTCTATAGTCTAGTCTATAGTCTAATTTATAGTAGTAGTCTATAGTCTATGCTTTACTCTGGTCTACAGTCCTGGCTATAGTCTAGTGTTAAGTATAGTCTATAGTTTAGTCTATATTTAAGTCTATAGTTTAGTCTATACACTAGTCTATAGTCTAGTATATAGTCTAGTCTATAGTCTAGTCTGTAGTCTAGTCTATAGTCTATTATATAGCCTAGTCGATAGTCTAGTCTATAATCTAGTCTATAATGTAGTCTATAACCTAGTCTATAGTTTTGTCTAAAGTCTAGTCTATAGTTTCAATTTTCCATGCCTGTTTCTCATCCTTTTTGTAATGGCTGCCAAGGAAAATCTGTACATGTATATGTTCGTTCAGTGACAAACAATAAATCAAGCCATAATTTTAATGTTTTCTTATTGTTGTTGTTTTTGTTTTATTTTTAATTTACATTCTTTTTTTGTGTAATTTTGGTTTTTGTATTATGTGGGTCAATAACTTGATGCTTGGTTAAATATAAATAACATGGGGCAACACTAATAATCACAACAGTACAAAAGAGACAACGACGACAACAACAACAATAACCTCGTCAAACCCCACACATGTATATGACATTATAAATGACTTAATAAAACGGTCAATGTTGCCAATTTCGTTGTTTTTCCTTTTTTCTACTTTTTTTGCGTTTGTTCTTTTTCAGCAGGAAAAGCGTGTGTCAACAACAATAACAAGCAAGGGTTTGTTGTTGAAAAGGTGGTGGATGGAGGTGAAAAAATGTATTGTATTTTAAATACAAATTTCGCGTCCAGTTATTTTTAACATTTAAAGAGCAATATGTTTATTTGAAAAGTTTTATATATGTGTTCTGTGTTTTTTTTTCAATTTTAATTTTGTGTGTGAAAAAGAAAAACGTCACCCACCTCAAAAATAACGAAAAAAATGAAAGAATTGAAAGAAAACAAGACACAATGACACTTTAAAAATAACTAAAATGACATATGCCGCGCAGCTAGCCACATGATTAAAAAAAATAAAATGTTTAGTCATTTAATAAATATAAAAAAGCAACAAAATTTAAAAAAAAAAAAATTTGTTATAAATACTAGCGAAATAATTTTATTTGTCTACAAATTTTTGTCAAATATTACAAAATCTCATTTTTGGGTATTTAAAAATTTCCTTTTGGGAATTTATAAAAATGCTTGGAATTGAAAATTTTATAAAGCAAATTATAGCTTAAGACTTAAGAAATACATTTCTGGTAAAATTTTTCTAGTTTATGAATTCCCAATATCATATAGCAAAATCCCCACTTTTGGGATTTAAACGAAAATGGTTTTTAATGCTTAAAATAATAATGTGAAGTTTTTCCTATGTGATTTTAAGGAGTTTTAAGCAATTTTTTTAAATTCCCTTTGTGGGCATTTAAAAATCTCCTTTTGGGAATTTATAAAAATGCTTGGAATTAGAAATTTTATAATACATATTATAGATTAAGGCTTGTAGAATACATTTATGATAAAATTTTTTTATTTCATAAATTCCCAATATCATATAGCAAAATCCCCACTTTAGGGATTTAGGCCAAAACTGTTTTTTATGCCTTAAAAAATAATATGAAGTGTTTCATATGTGATTTCAAGGAGTTTTTAAGCAATTTTTTTTAAATTCACTTTGTGGGCATTTAAAAATCTCTTTTTAGGAATTTATAAAAATGTTTGGAATTGGAAATTTTTAATTTTAATTATAGCCTAAGACTGGTTGATTGCATTTCGGGTAAAATATTTTCATTTTATGAATTCCCAATATCATATAACAAAATCCCCACTTTAGGGATTTAAGCTAATATTGTTGTTTATGCTTAAAAAAATAATGTAAAGTGTTTTCTATGTAATTTTAAGCAGTTTTTAAGTAATTTTTTAAAATTCCCCTTGTGGGTATTAAAAAATCTCCTTTTGGGAATTTGTAAAAATGCTTGGAATTGGAAATTTTTTAACACAAATTGTAGCTTAAGGCTTAAGAAATACATTTATGATAAAATTTTTCCATTTTAATAATTCCCAATATCATATAGCAAAATCCCCACTTTCGGGATTTAGGCCAAAACTGTTTTTTATGCCTTAAAAAATAATATGAAGTGTTTCATATGTGATTTCAAGGAGTTTTTAAGCAATTTTTTTTAAATTCCCTTTGTGGGCATTTAAAAATTTCTTTTTGGGATTTTATAAAAATGTTTGGAATTGGAAATTTTTTAATTTTAATTATAGCCTAAGACTGGTAGATTAGATTTCTGGTAAATATTTTTCATTTTATGAATTCCCAATATCATATAGCAAAATCCCCATTTTAGGGATTTAAGCTAAAATTGTTGTTTATGCTAAAAAAAAATAATGTAGTGTTTTCTATGTGATTTTAAGCAGTTTTTAAGCAATTTTTTAACATTCCCTTTGTGGGTATTAAAAAATCTCCTTTTGGGAATTTATAAAAATGCTTGGAATTGGAAATTTTTTAAAACAAATTGTAGCTTAAGGCTTGTAGAATACATTTATGAAAAATTTTTTCCATTTTATGAATTCCCAATATCATATAGCAAAATCTCCTACTTAAGGTTTTTCTTATTTTTAAAGATTTTTTAGAACTATTTCTAGAATGTGAAATTCTTTGCAAAATTTGTCATCATGTCATAAAAAAAATTAAGAAAAACAAAAAGCGCACTTTCATTTGCTGGCGTCATGAGAAAAACAATGCTCTCTTTGCTTTCCTTTACTCTCTTTTGGTGAGATCTACTCTTCTTTTTTTTTTTTTTTTTTTGAAAAATTTCATATTTAGTTTTTCATAATTGACAGTTTATTATAAAATTTATTAAATATGTTAAAAGTATTTTTTTAAAGAGTACTCTTTTTGTTGTTTTTATAGTTTTAATGCTCTTGGCCAACATTTTTGTTCTAATTTATGCTAAAATTTTTTTGAAAAAAAAAAGAAAAAAAAAAACATTTCTATATTTTTATTGTTGATAATTTTATTTTAATTTTTGGCACGCAGCCAAATTTATTGAAAACAGTTTTTAGGTTTTAAATTGAAATATTTTATCTAATAATAAAGTATTTCTTCTCAAATAATTTCGAAAAAATAAAGAAAATTTAGTGCATTTAATAAAAAATTAAAAAAAAAATGAAATTTTCATTAATTGTTATTAAAACTCTTTACACTTTATTCTATTATAAGGTAAACATTATCAAGGTGTGTATTGAAAATTTATTATTGTCAAAATGCATTGAAAATAAATTATTGTTTATAATAAATAATTTCATTGTTTCATATAAAAAATTTTTTTGTTTAATTTTTACCAACATGCGTTATGGAAAATTCAAGGTTTTTCTTTGAATTGAAGTAATAAATAAATGAAACAGCTGTTAGATAAAATTTGGAAAACTTTTTGTAACACATCAAATTTTTAAGCATTTTTCAAGTGAAGATTGTTTTTAACATCAATAAATTATTAGAAAGAAACTTTTTATTAACAAGAATTCTCATTCCTAAAGTGGGGATTTTGTTATATGATATTGGGAATGCATAGAATGGAAAAATTTTACCATAAATATATTCCCTAAGCATTCAGCTTTAACTTGCATTAAAAACTTTCTAATTCCAGACACTTTTTTAAATTCCCAAAGGGAGATTTTTAAATACCCACAAAGGGAAATTAAAAAATTGCATAAAAACTGTTAAAAATCTCATAGAAATCATTAAAATTTATGTCTTAATGATTAAAATCAATTGAAGCTAAATTCCCTAAAGTGGGGATTTTGTTATATGATATTGGGAATTCATAAAATGTAAAAATTTTATCTTAAATGTATTCCTTAAGGCTTCAGCTTTAATTTGCATTAAAAAATTTCCAATTCCATACATTTTCTTAAATTCCCAAATGGTGATTTTTAAATGCCCACAAAAGGAAATTAAAAAAATTACCTAAAAACTCTTAAAAATCTTATAGAAATTAAAAAAAAAAAATATTTTTTATGTAAAAATCAATTTAAGCTAAAATCCCAAAAGTGGGGATTTTGTTATATGATATTAGGAATTTATAGAATGGAAAAATTTTACCATAAACGTATTTCTAAAGGCTTCAGCTTTAATTTGTGTTCATAAATTTTCAATTCCAGGAGTTTTTATAAACTCCTAAAAGGATATTTTTAAATACCCACAAAGGGAAATTAAAAAAAATGCCTAAAAACTCCTAAAAATCATATAGAAATTATAAAACATTATTATTTTATGCTTAAAATTAGTTTTAGTTTAAATCCCTTAACTGGGGATTTTGTTAAATGAAATTGGGAATTCTTAAAATGAAAAAAATTTAATGAAAATTTATTCTTTAAGCTCCCAGCTATAATTTAAGATCAAAATTTTTCAATTCCAGACATTTTTTTTAAATTCCCAAATGGGAATTTTTAAATACCCATAAGGGGAAATTTAAAAAAAATGCCTAAAAACTCTTAAAATCTTATAGAAATCATTAAACTTTATGTTTTAATGCTTAAAATTAATTTTAGCTTAAATCCCTTAAGTGGGGATTTTGTTATATGATATTGGGAATTTTTAAAATCGAAAAATTTTACCATAAATGTATTTCTCAAGCTTCCAGCTATAATTTAAAATCAAAATTTCCTTATACCAAACATTTCTATAAATTCCCAAAAGGTGTTTTTAAATACCCAAAAAATGATTTTGTAAAATGTCTTTAAAATTTTCATAACAAATTAAAGGAAAAACTTTGTAGTTCATTTTATTTATAAAAAAAAATCAATTTTGCTTAAATTCCCAAAGTGGGGATTTTGTTAAATGAAATTGGGAATTCTTAAAATGAAAAAAATTTAATGAAAATGTATTCTATGATTGTTAAGCTATAATTTGTGTTACAAATTTTCCATTTCCAGGGGTTTTTTCAAATTCCCAAAAGAAGTTTTTAAATACCCATATAGGGAATTTGAAAAATTCTTATGTAAAATTCCTGAAAACTTGGTTTTTATAAGTTTTATAAAAAAAACTTTTATTCTGAGGCAATGCTAAAAGAAATTATTTGAATTTCTTTAAAAAGTTGTAGATACACTTTTCTAAATCACTGTTTTAAAACTCTGCTTTTTAAAAATTTCTTTAATTTTAACATTTTTTTTTAAATTTATGGGGATTTCCAATTGCTTTTATATAAAAAATACTTTTTAAAAAAAAAATTACGGAAATTGCATGTCAAAAAGTCTTTAAATGAAAGTAAAATAACAACAACAACAAAATTAACAAAAAAATGTAAATGTCATTCTTTCAAAGCAAACACATGTTTTTCAAATTTCATTTAATAACAAAAAAAAAAAGAAAAAACAATTTGAAAATGCCTCTCTTATGCCCTCTCTAGCTCTCTCTCTTTTTCTTTAAATAATTAAAAGGGACAAAAACAAAACTCTTAAGAATTGATCTAATATTGAAAGAAATTAACAAAAATATCAAAAACAGAGAATGACAGAAAGAGAGAGAGAGAGAGAGTAATAGAGCAAATCTTAAAATTTGTTTTTTTTTGGATAAAAAAAAAACGACCACACGGACTTATTTAAATAAAAGTAAAAATTTTGTTAAAATTTAAAATTTTTAATAAAAATACCTTCTTCACTAATGGATCCACGATTAACCAGCATAATTTGTTTTTAATTTATAAAAAAAACTGCATGAGATTTTTTAATTCTTTTTTTATACAAAAAAAAAACTGTGAATAAGGAAATTTAAGAATTTGCAAAAAAATCTCTTTATTTGTTTAAATTTTCTTAAAATTTATTTAAATTTTTTTACTAAAACATTTACTTTAAACTTTTTCAACTTTTTTTTTTTTGTTTAAAACTTTCTTGAAAACTTTTATGTGAATTAAAATTTTCTTTAAAATAACGTCACAATTTTGTTATAAAACACACAGGTGCACCATATTACTTATAAATTTTTCAATTTGCTAAAAATATTTCTTTAATAACAATTTAAAAAAACAAAACATAAAATTAAAAAATTTTCTTTTTTTTTTCATTCAATAGAAACTTTTGTACAATTTTTTTATTCTAAAATAAAAATTTTAACAAAAATTGTTAGAAAAAAAAAACAAAAACAACAACCATAGAGTACGAAAAAAAGAGGCGCGTTTCTTTTTTTAAACTGCACGTCGTTCACAATTAATAAAACTAAAAATTGTTTAAAGAAATTCGTCAAAAAAACCAAGCGCACACATTTGAGAATTAAAAGAAAAAACAAAAAAAAAAAACACAAATCAAAGAGCAAATATAAACACAACAACAAAATAACACAAAAAACAAATTTGTTTTTCTCTAGGTGTATTTTTGCTCAGAGTTGTATACATTAATTGGCTACAACACACTACAAAAGAAACAAAAAGGGGAGCAAAAAGTGTAGACAACTGTAGCTGTTTTATACAAAAAAACGTAGCGTTTGTTTACATCAAAACTTTAACAAACCTAAACCTAAACTTAAAGTAAAGAAAACAAGATTATTGTCGAGTCAAGTCCAGTCCATAGTCTATTATATTAAATCATAGATTAGTCTATAGACTAGACTATAGACTGGACAATAGACTAGACTATAGACTAGACTATAGACTAGACTACAGACTAGACTATAGTCTAGACTATAGACTAAACTATAGACTAGACTATAGACTAGACTATAGACTAGACCATAGACTAGACTATAGACTATACTATAGACTAGCCTATAGACTAGACTATAGACTAGACTATAGACTAGACTATAGACTATACTATAGACTATACTATAGACTATACTATAGACTATACTATAGACTATACTATAGACTAGA
>NC_060951.1:6348875-6427589 GCF_022045245.1 Lucilia cuprina
GAACTATACAATAGTCTATAGTCTGGACTATAGAATAGTCTATAGTCTGGACTATAGAATAGTCTATAGTCTGGACTATACAATAGTCTATAGTCTGGACTACAGAATAGTCTATAGTCTGAACTATAGAGTAGTCTGTAGTCTGGACTATAGAATAGTCTATAGTCTGAACTATAGAGTAGTCTGTAGTCTGGACTATAGAATAGTCTATAGTCTGGACTAAAGAATAGTCTATAATCTGGACTATAGAATAGTCTATAGTCTAAACTATACAATAGTCTATAGTCTGGACTATAGAATAGTCTATAGTCTGGACTATAGAATAGTCTATAGTCTGGACAATAGAATAGTCTATAGTCTGGACAATAGAATAGTCTATAGTTTGGACAATAGAATAGTCTCTAGTCTGTACAATAGAGTAGTCTACGGTATGAACTTTAGAGTAGTCTATAGTATGGACTATAGAATAGGCTATATTCTGGACTATACAGTAGCCTATAGTATGGACTATAGAGTAGTCTATAGTTTAAACTATAGAGTAGCCTACAGCTGAAGTAGGTTATAGTTTTCTTTAGACTATAATATAGAGTAGTGTATAGTCGGAGCTATAGTGTGGTGTGTAAAATAGTCTATAGTATGGAGTATAAAAAAGTTTTTTCTTTAAATTTTGTATGTTCTCTTTAAAAAATGTTTTTTTTTTTTTAATTTTTACTAATTCTTTTTTCTCTCTTTTTTTCTTTCTAGGTAAGTGTTTCATATTTTTATTCAATTTAAATGAAATTATCTAAAAGAAATATACATAACTCTACCATGTAATAATGAGTTATGTGTTGTCGGTAAGTTTAATGAATATTAAAACCTTTAAAACAGATTTAAAACTTAGTATCGAACCACATTATTAAAACAAATTAACAGTGATTTGGTTTTTGTGCCTTTTCCCCCCGGTTATCTATAACAATTGATTATAATAACAACAACTAGAACATATACACACCCCCAAACAAAAACCACAGCAATAACAACAATGTTGTGAATGTTTTGTTTTGTAAAAGAAAAAGCTTTTTCTTTTCGTTGCTACATACACAGACAATGGGTTTTGGTTAACTTATGCATTGATGTACGTGTGAGTGAGTTTGTTTACTAAAGAGTTTGGGTGTTTATATTTAAAAAAATGTATTACAATTAGTGAGGCATATTTTTAGGATGTAATAATTAAAAATGTAAATTTTAAAACGTTACTCAAGGGAAGTAATTAAAGTTAATTTAAAAGGGATTTAATCGGCAATTTAAAAGAAAATTTGGAAAATTGACAAAAAAAATTGTTTTATTAATGAAAAATATTGAAAAAAACTTTAAGGGAAAGTGAAATTTTGAAAGAACTTTTGTTTGTTTTATGAACTTCAAAAGAAGTTGTTTTTGTTTGTTCTTTTTTTGATCATTTTTGGTCAGTTCATTAACTTTAAGAGTGTGTGTTTTTTTGTTCTGTTTTAGGTTCATTGCTTTTTTATTATTACCTGTAATTTAGCGTTTTTTTTGTTTAAAGTTGCTCTTGAAAAGTCTCGTATTTTTATCATAAATTTATTTCAAATTTATGTGTTTTTAACATTTAATTTAAACTGAAAATTTAAAAGTGATAGCAACAAATTGGCTTTAAAACTTCCTTAAAGAAAAAAAGCTCCTAATTGAGAAAAAACGCTAAAATGTCTGATGACAACTGGAAATGAAAGGAAATATCTTAAAGCTGTAACATAAATGAAATTTTTAAAGAAATTTGCAAAAATTGCCAGATTTTTATAGATATTTCTAAAAAAGCTCCAAATTGCAAAAAACTCTAAAATTTACTTAAAAAGTTAAGAAAGTTGTTCTGAAATGAAAAACAAAGCATTTCGAAAAAATCTATTTAATTTTAAAATATTTTTCTAAAAGCACCAAATTAAAAAAACGCTAAAATAAAAATTTAATAACTAAAACGAAAAAAGGTTTTTAAATTATTATAAAAATATAAAATTTTAATAAAAATTATATTAAAATATTGTGTTTTAATGATTTTTTTTTCAAAAAAGCACTAAAATGAAAAAACCTCTCAATTACATGTTTTCTTCTCAAGCTAAAAAGAATAAACTAAAATTATTCAAATAATAAAGAAATTTAAAAAAAAATCTTAAAAATCGCCAATTTGTAAAAAACGCTTAAATAAAAAATCTTAAAATTTACTTCAAAAAACGTTTATTATTAAGATTTTTACTTAATTATCACAATAAAAATAAAATTTGGAAAAAATTAAAAAAAACGAAAAAATAACTAAAAACGCTAAAATAAAAACTTTGTTTAAATCTTTTGAAATGCAAAATTTTACAAGAAAAATTTTTATTTTCAATTTATAACATAATATTTTTTAAGTTAAACCATAAAAATCGCCATAAATTACTGTTTAAAGGATTTTTTCATAAAAAAGCACCAAATTGCTAAAAATTACTAAAATAAACTTTAAGCTACAAAAACTTAAATTAAAATGTTAAATTGTTAACAACAAAAGTTAAATTTTTATAATTTTCTAGAAAAAGCACTTATTAAAAAAAAAACGCCTAAATAAATGAAATGAAAAATTTTCTTTTTTTTTTTAAACAATAGTTTAATAAAGTTGTTATTAACCGAACAATTATTTAAAACAATAAAATACGAAAAATTTTAATGTACAAGCGTTTTTTGTTAAAAAGCACCAAATTGCAAAAATCACTACAGGTTAACATTTAGCTTTTAAAATTATAAGGAAAATAAACAAAAGCAATGATAAAAATAAACTTTTTAATAAATGAACGATTTTTCGTTCATTTCAAAAAAAAAAAAAAAGCTTAAATAAAAAAACGCTAAATGAACATTTTTTTTTTTTGATAAAAATGTTTAAAAAACTATAGAAATGTAAGAAAATGTAAAATCAATTAAAATTTAATTATTTTAAACCATTTTTTTATAAAAAGGATAAATTTTAAAAAAAGCGCTTAAATAGAAAATCGCTAAAATGGACATTTTTAAGGTTAAAGTGTAAAAAAATTTAAATTTTTATGGAAAATAAAGAATTATAAATTTTTGCATAATTTTTTTCCAATAAAAAAGCTAAATTTAAAAAAAGAAACGCTTAAATAAAAAAAACGCTAAATTGAACATTTTATTTGATAAAAATTTATAAAAAACTATAAAAATATAAGAAAATGTAAAATCAGTTAAAATTGTATTATTTAAAGAGATTTTTTCCATTAAAAATGTAAAATTTTATAAAAGCGCTTAAATAGATAATTGCTAAAATTGACATTTTTAAGGTTGAAGTGTAAAAAAATATTTAAAATTTTTATGGAAAATCAAGAATTATACATTTTTGCGCAATTTTTTTTACATAAAAAAGCTAAATTAAAACAAAACGCTGAAATAAAAAACACTAATTTGAACATTTTATTTGATAAAAATGTTAAAAAAAAACTATAGAAATGTAAGAAAATGTAAAATCAATTCAAATTTTATTATTTTAAACAATTTCTTTCGTAAAAAGATAAAATTTAAAAAAAGCGCTTAAATAGAAAATTGCTAAAATTGACATTTTTAAGGTTGAAGTGTAAAAAAAAATTAAAAATTTTTATGGAAAATCATGAATTATACATTTTTGTGTAGTTTTCTTTCATAAAAAAGCTAAATTAAAAAAAACGCTGAAATAAAAAACGCTTAATTGAACATTTTATTTGATAAAAAGTTTTGAAAAACTAGGAAATTTGTAACAACATTATACAAATATTTAATGGGCAACTATTTTCTCTATAAAAATGTATATTTATAAAAAAGCACTTAAATAAAAAAAACGCTAAAAAGCAAACTTTTTGATTTGAAATGTTTTAAAAAAGAAATAAATTGAACAGAAAATAACAAATTTGTTAATTTTGTTTAAATTTTTCTAAAGAAAATGTAAAATTAAAAGAAAAACGCTTAAATAAAAAATCACTAGAATGGTTGTTTTTTTGCTTAAAATGTAGTGATTTGTTAATTTTTGTTGTAGAAAAAACATTAAATTTTTAAAATTTCTTTAGGTGTATGTTTGTTTTTGTAAACCAAACATTTAGTCTGATTTTTTATTGTTTTTTTGCAATCTATATTATAATTAATTGTTTTTATTGACATTTCATGTTGTTTGTCATTATCATACGTTCTTATGAAATTGTCCATGCTCAACTAATTGTCTATACTCAACATTGTTAACCGGAAATCACGTTTTTTCTTCTATTCGTAATACGTATTTTGTCTTTGTTGCTGTTGCTGCCAACAGCTGAATAAAGATAACGATACACACATGTTGTAGGCGCCTTAGATTCTCTAAAACTAAGTGTTGTTTTAATTAATGTGTGAGTGTATGTGTTTTATAGAGATTAAATTCGAGTGATTGATAGAATATGTTAAATAATAAGTTCAAAGGTCAGTTATGATTTTTTTGGAATGAAATCGTTTTAAAGTCAAACTAAGTTTGGTGGGAAAATTTCAAACAAAATTTTACTAAAAAATTGTTCAAGTTATTTTGAAATTAAAGAAAATTATCATTTATATCCTTAATTAAGTTATAATTACAAATTTTAACAAAAAATCGCTTAAATAAACCTATTTCTAATAGAAATGTTGAAAATTTATAAGAAAATAACAAATTAAACAATTTTATATGATTTTTCCTTGAGAAATATAAAAAACTGCAAAAAACGCTTAAATAAAAAAATCGCTAGAATTAAAAATTTTATTAATTTAAAAGTTTCAAAACTTCCATTATACTTCAAAAACAACTTTCTATATATTTTTTCTATAAAAAAAGAAATTTCCAAAAAATCGCTAATATAAAAAATCACCAAAAAGCAACATTTTCTTTTATAAAAACTTTTAAAACATTGAAAAATAAAAATTAGATTTAAAGCACAACTGTTTAAAGTATTTTTTTTTCTAAACAAATTAAAAATTAAAAAAAACGCCTAAATAAAAAAATCGCTAAAATAAAAATTTTCTTAAATGAAAAGCAATTGTATAAAAAATATTTTCAAGAAAACTGTTATTAAACAATTTTTTTACATTTTTTTCTACTTAAAAAGTTAAATTTTCATAAAATCGCTAAAATAAAAAAATCACTAAAATGAAAATCTTTCATGTTTCAAAAAGTTTAAAAAAACTTAAAAATAATAAATAGTTTAATTTTTAATAAATTCAAATAAGTTTTTCTATTAAAAAAAATATTTTTTTAAAAAGCACTAAAACAAAAAAGCGCTAAAATTGTAATTTTTTTGAATGAAAAGTAAAATTTTTAATAGAAAATTCAAAGAAAACAAGAAATTAAACTATTTTGTGTAATTTTTCTCTATAAAAAATAAAAAATTAAAAAAAGCGCTTAAATAAAAAATCGCTAAAATTTAGTTTTTTTTTTTCTGCAAAAATTGTAAATTGTAAAAGAAATTTTAAAGAAAATAAAAAATTGGTTTAATTAAAGTAATTTTTTCCCTTAAAAATTAAAGAAATTAGAAAAACTCTAAAATAAAAATCGCTAGAATAATTAATTTTGTTAATAAAATGTTTTAAAAAGTTGCGTTTTAACACAAAGAAATTTAGTTGCATTAGTTTACATAAATTTTTTCTATAAAAAACTGAATTTAAAAAAATCACTTAAATAAAAAATCGCTAAAATTGTTATTTTATTACAGGAATTTCACTTATAACTTTGAAACTTAAAAGTAATGCTAATAAAACGTGTTAAAAAGTTTTATTTTTACGCAGAGATCTTTAGTTGCACTTGTTTACATAACTTTTTTTTTATAAAAAAGTGAATTTTAAAAAAATCACTTAAATAAAAAATCGCTAAAATTGTTATTTTATTACAGGTATTTCACGTAAAACGTTGAATTTTAAAAGTAAACTACAAGTAAATTCTATTTTATACATTTGTTTTAAGTTTAAGGCTTCTTTTAATAAAAAATCAGTAGAAAATCGCTAAAAGAAGAAAAAAACGCCCAAATGAAAAAAAACGTTTAAATAAAAAGTATTTTTTCAGAAAAAATCAACAAAATTACTTTTTTTTAATAGAAAATAATAGAATTTGAAAAAAATCTCTCAAAAAAAAATCACCAAAATAAAAAAAATCGCTAAAATTAAAAACTTTTTACAAGTTTATTTAAAAAAATTACATGAATTTGAAAGAAAATATCAAAAATTTCTTTAAATTTTATACTTTTGTTCTTAGTTAAAAGTATTTTTTTTTAATAAGAAATCAATAAAAAACGCTTAATTAAAAAAAACGCCTAAATTAAAAATCGTTCAACTAAAAAGACTTTTATAAGAAAAATTAAACAAAATTATTAAATTTTAAAAGAAAATATTGAAATTTAAAAAAAAATCACCAAAATTAAAAAAATCGCTTAAACAAAAAAATGTTGAAATAAGAAAACTTTTATAAGGAAAATTATATAAAATTATAGAATTTTAAAAGAAAATATTGAAATTTTCAAAAAAAATCACTTAAATAAAAAAAATCACCAAAATAAAAAAAACGCTTAAATAAAAAATTGTTTAAATTAAAAGACTTTTATAAGCAAAATTATATAAAATTACATTTAAAAAGAAAATATTGAAATTTTCAAAAAATCGCCAAAAAGAAAAAAATCGCTTAAATAAAAAATCGTTTAAATTAAAAGACAGGATTTAAACGAAAAGGAAAATTAAACAAAATTATTACATTTTAAAAGAAAATATTAAAATTTTCCAAAAAAAAATCACTTAAATAAAAAAAAATCACCAAAATAAAAAAATCGCTTAGACACAAAATCGTTTAACTAAAAAGACTATTATTAAAAAATTTTACAAAATTATAGAATTTTAAAGAAAATATTGAAATTTTCAAAAAATTACTTAAATCAAAAAAATCACCAAAATAAAAAATCGCTTAAATAAAAAATCATTTAAAGAAAAAGACTTTTATAAAAAAATTATACAAAATTATAGAATTTTAAAAGAAAATATTGAAATTTTCCAAAAAATCACTTAAATACAAAAAATCACCAAAATGAAATAAACGCTTAACTAAAAAATTGTTTAAATTAAAAGACTTTTATAAGGAAAATTATATAAAATTACATTTAAAAAGAAAATATTGAAATTTTCCAAAAAATCAGTTAAATAAAAAAAAACACCAAAATAAAAAAAATCGCTTAAATACAAAATCGTTTAACTAAAAAGACTTTTGTAAGGAAAATTAAACAAAATTATTAAATTTTAAAAGAAAATAATGAAATTTTCAAATAAAAATCACTTAAATAAAAAAAATCACTAAAATGGAAAAAATCGCTTAAACAAAAAAATGTTTTTTTTTTCTTTTTTTTAATTAGTTTATAAGAATAAAGAAATTGAAATTAAATTAAAGAATAATTTGAAAAATCTTAATTTTAAAAAGACATGTTTTTAAATTTTTGTTTAAGATGTCTTATTTAAGAAAAATCTCTTCATTGTCATTACTGTTTCTAATTTTGTTATTATTTCTTTTATGTGATTTCATTCACTTGTTTTTGTAACATATTTTTTTGTTTTTCTTCATTCAAATGCTCTAATAAGTTTTAAGTTTTGTTGGTCTACCAACGCAGCTACTGCGTCATCATAAGCGTTTGTGGGGTCTTGTAATTTAATATTTCCTAGTCTTTTTTTCAGGCTATTGTTGTTGTTGTTGTTGTTGTCTTTTTAATACAAAATTTGTATTATTTTAAATGTTAATTACCTTTAAAATCTATAATTGAGGTTGTTTTTATATGTAAATTATAAAAAAAGAGAATTAAAACAAAAGAGAAACAGAGAGAGAGAGAGAGAGAGAAAGACATGTTTGTATTAAAACCATTTTTTTTATTGTTTATAAGCTAAGCTCCCCTTTGTAATTCGGGAACAAGAAGCTACAAAAAGCAAATGTTTTATAATAGGAGTAAAAGGAACCTTAACTCCCTTTTTTAGGGGGAAAGGGAGAGGGTAAGCAAAAGAGCAACAGTTGCTTAATAAAACTGCTACAACAGCTGCCCCTTTGTTAACTACCTCTCTGTTAGAGCTTCTTTTATTTTAAGGTGTTGTGGTTGTTGTTGTTGTTGTTGTATTTTTTGCCATTTTAACACGCCAACATATGTTGTAGATTTTCGTTGTTGTTGCTGTTAATGCATAAAACATTTTTTGTGCTTGATTTCTTGTTGTTGTTGTTTTTCATTTTAATTCAAAAGACTTGATGTTAATAGTTTAAAGTAAAGAGAAGAGTAAAACATACTCCATCCATTTAAAAACACCAGCAGCAACAGCACCAGCTCAGCCCAATTATATGTATTTTTTGTTGTTAGTTTATGACTGAACGTTTAACCAAGCGCACCGACACAACAAAAATTTCAAAACGATAAACTTTTTATAAAAATTTTTTTTCTTCAAATTTTTTCCTAAACAAAACGTTATCAATTATTGTTGTTGTTCTCTTTTTTTTAGAAATTTAAATAAAAAACGTTTCAAAAGTGAATGGTTTTTTTTTTCAATAAAAATTTAAATTTTTTTTTTGTTAAAAACGATAGAAAGAGAAGGAGAAATAAAATAATAAAGTAACAACAAAAAAATGTATGAAAATAAAAGAGAAAGAGAGGAGGAGAGAAGATTTGATTAAAGTGGATTAAATAAATTATAAAAAATTCAACAAAATTTAAAAAAAATTCAATAAAATTTTAAAGAAAATTTATAAAAAATTAAAAAAAAATCAACAAAATTAATACAAAATAAAAGAAAAAAAATTAGGAAAATTTTTAAAAAATTTAAAGAAAATTTAACAAAATTAAAAAAAAAATCGACAAAATTTAAAGAAAATTTAACAAAAAATCAACAAAATTTCAAGAAAATTTTTAAAAAGATTAAAGACAATTTTAGGAAAAATTTTTAAAATTTAAAAAAAAATTTAACAAAAAATCAACAAAATTTCAAGAAAATTTTTAAAAAGATTAAAGACAATTTTAGGAAAAATTTTTAAAATTTAAAAAAAAAAATTTACGAAAATTTAACAAAATTTTAAGAAAAATTTGCAAATTTTCTTAAATTTATAGAAAATTAAAAAATCAACAAAATTTAAAGAAATTTTTTAAAAAAATTTAAGAAAATTAAAAAAAAAATAAAAAAATTGAGAAAATTTTTAAAAAATTAAAAAAAAAAATTGAGAAAATTTCAAGAAAATTTTACAAAATTTTAAGAAAATTTTTAAAAAGATTAAGGAAAATTTTTTAATAATATTTGCAAAATTTTAAGAAAATTTTTTAAAAAATTAAAAAAAAAATCAACAAAATTTAAAGAAAAGTTTTAAAAAGATTTAACAAAATTTTTAAGAAAATTTTTTAAAAAATTGAGAAAATTTCAAGAAAACTTTAAAAAATATTTAAGAAAATTTTTAAGAACATTTACAAAATTTTAAGAAAAATTTTGCAAATATTCTTAAATTTATAAAAAATTAAAAAAAAAAATCAACAAAATTTTAAGAAAATTTTTAAAAAGATTTAACAAATATTTAAGGAAAATTTTTAAAATATTAAAAAAAAAAGTTGAGAAAATTTAAAAAAAAATTTAAGAAAATTTTAAGAAAATTTTTAAAAAGATTTAAGAATATTTTTAAAAACATTTGCAAAATTTTAAGAAAATTTTTTAAAATATTAAAAAAAAATCAACAAAATTTAAAGAAAAGTTTTAAAAAAAATTTAACAAAATTTTAAAGAAAATTTTTAAAAAATTAAAAAAAAAAAATTGAGAAAATTTCAAGAAATTTTTTAAAAAGATTTAAGAAAATTTTTAAAAACATTTGCAAAACTTTAAGAAAATTTTTAAAATAATTAAAAAAAATCAACAAAATTTTACGAAAATTTAACAAAATTCTAAGAACGTTTTTAAAAAATTTAAGAAAATTTGCAAAATTTTTTAAAGAAAATTTGCAAAATTTTTAAAAAATTAAAAAAAAATTAACAAAATTTAAAGAAAATTTAACAATTTCTAAGAAAAAAAATTTCAGAAAATTTATAAAAAATTAAAAAAAAAATCAACAAAATGTAAAGAAAATTTAACGAAATAAAAAAAAATTAAAAACATTTAATAAAATCCAATTTAACAAAAAGTCAACAAAATTTTAAGAAAATTTTTTAAAAAATTACAAAAATAAAAATAAAATTTTAAAAAAAATATATAGAAATATAATAAAATATAAAAAAATCCACAAAAGCTTATAATTTAAGAAAAAGTAGCTGAAAAGCACTTTAAATAAAATAATTCTATAAATTATCTAAAATAAAATCTATAAATTAAATTAAAAAAATCTAAAAAATTTATAAAAAAAAAAAATTATATAAATTCAAAAAAAATCAAAATTTAAGAATGAAATAATATTCAATACTCTCTACTAAAGTGTCTTTAAGCAGATGTGCTGATAATTTCATTAATAGTTTTATTTTTTTTTTTTATTTATTTCTTAACTATAGTTCTTATAACTTAAACTTTAACTAAAATGACTTAATTGAAAACTTAAGAAATAAAGCTCTTAATATGGCATCTCTATAAAAGGCGCCTATATATATATATATATACATTGTTTTGATATCGGCACAAAGCTTTAACAATTTATATATCTCTACCAGACAAGTAGTAAGTTTTACTTGAAAATATTTAAATTTTTCTTAAACATTTTTTAAAAATTACATTTCATTTCAAACTGTTTTTGTTAGATCTACTTAGACTAAACTTAAACAAACTTAAAAAAAAACTTAAGATTAAAATTAAGGCTAAACTTTAAGCTAAAAGTTTGGATTAAATTGAACGCTAAACTTTAGGTTAAACTGGTGACTAAACTTTAGTTTAGGATAAACTTTTGTATAAACTTTAGGCAAACTTCTGTCTAAACTTTCAAATAAACTTTAAGCTAAACTTTAGACCAAGCTTTCAATTAAACTTTAGGCTAAACTTAAGCCTAACCTTCAGACCAAACTTTAGTTTAAACTTAACACAAAACTTTAGTCAAAACTTAATGCTTAACTTAATCTTAACTTAGTCTTAATCTTAGTTCAAACTTTAGTATAAACTTTAGTTAATATTTTAAGCCAAACATTAGACTAAATTTAAGGCTAATCTTTAGGTTGAACGGATGAACCAACTTTAGTATGAATTTTATGACAAATTTCTATCTAAACTTTAGCATAAACATAATCTTATCTTGGGCTAAAGTTAATCTAATCTTTAGGCTAAACTTTTTACTAAACTTAAGGCTAAACTTAACCTATACTTTAAACTAAACTAAATCTAAACTTTGGGCTAAATTTTAGACTAAACATTCGTTTGAACGTAAGACTAAACTATAGGCTAGATTTTAGTCTAAACTTTAGACTAACTTTAGTCTAAACTTTAGGCTAAATTTTAGTCTAAATTTTAAACTAACTTTAGCCTAAACATTAGACTAAACTTAATCTATTCTTTAAGTTAAACTGAATCTAACTTTAGGCTGAACGTTAGACTAAACTTTCGTTTGAACTTTAGACTAAAGGCTAGACTTTAGTCTACACCTTGGGCTAACTTTAGTCTAAAACTAAGACTAAATTTTAGTCTAAATTTTAGACTAACTTTAGCCTAAACTTTAGGTTAAACTTTAGGTTAAACTTAAGCTTAAACTTTATGCTAAACTGTGGAGTAAACTTAAGTTTAAACTTTAGTCTAAACTTAGGCTAAACATAATCTAAATTTTAGACAAAACTTAATGCTAAACTTTATGCTAAACTTTGGACTAAACTTTATGCTTAACTTTCTGCTAAACTTTAGACTAAACATTACTTTATCTTTAGAATAAACTTTATGCTAATCTTTAGACTAAACTTTAGACTAAACTTTATGCTAAACTTTGGACTAAACTTAATCTGAACACTAAACATTAAGCTAAACTTTAGTGTCAACTTAAGGCTAAACGATTGTCTAAACGTTAGGCTAAACTTTGATCTACACTTTATATATAGTATTTACTTTAGACTAGACTTTAGACAATACTTAAGTGTAAACTTAATCTTAACTTTAAGTTAAACTTAAGTCATACAATAAATTTTATGCTAAACTTTAGGACAAACATTGGCTAAACTTTGGGCTAAACTTAATATAAACTATAGGCTAAACATTAGGTTAAACTTTAGACTAAACTTTAGTCTTATTTAAGCCTAGGCTGAATTTTGACTCGACTTTAAGATAAACTTTAGATAAAACTTTAGACTTAAACTTTAGGATTAACTTCACTTAATCTAAACTTTAGAATAAACGAAATAGATTCAACCAGATGCTTAAACGTAAATGAAAATCACATAATTTTACGGATGCCTTAACTCCTAATCGAATTGCTGGGGGTAATGCAAATACATTTATTTTCCACAAACCGCCCACTTTTCACATTTTCCTTATATTTTCCATTATATATATTATCTTTTTTTAATGCAAAAAATAAAGAAACCAAATACCATTCATTCTCCCTGTTTCTAAACAAAAAAGAAAAAAATTTCATCATTCCCACGAAATTTTTATCAATGGAAAATTTTTAGTGCAAAAATTGCCAAAAATTTTGCATCTCTTTCGCTCTTTAGATATTTTAACTTAAAATAAAGTCGCTATTTGTTTTTTTTTTTTTTTGCTGTTAACTTGTTTTATTTTTAAGCATTTTTTGTTTTACTTTTTCTTTAATAACACACACGCGTTAACAATTTTATTTTTTATTGTTATAACTCTATTTTTTTGAAACACTTGCACTCAAGATCGTTTTAACAATTTTGACTCATTTATATGAGTCACTTTTTTTACGGCTGCGCGTGCGCCATGACTCTTTTTTAAAAAGCTTATAACTTTTACCCCTTTTTTTAAATGTAAAAAATGTTTTTCTACCAAAGACTTCCTTTCCTCTCCCCCCCTCAGGGTTTATTAAAAGAGTATGATTAACCTTTTACTTTAAAACTTAATGAGAAGGAGAAAAGCAAGGAAAGGGGAATTTTTAAAGAAGAATTTTAAGACTTTCTTTCATATGTTTTTGGTATGATGAAATTCTTTACAAAAAAAAATTCCAACTAAAAATAAACAAACTTTAAACTTAAGTTTAAAGATAGATCATGAACTTTTTTAACAAGAGAAGTAAAGTTTTATGATTTTTTAGTAAGTTTAGACTTAAGTTAAATCTATAGTTTAGACGAAAAATTAGAATAGAGATTAGTCTGTAGTTAAGTCAATAGTTTAGACTATAGTTTAGTCTATAATTTAGACTATAGTTTAAATTATAGTTTAGACTATAGTTTAGAACATATATTAGACTATAGTTTAAATTATAGTTAAGACTATAGTTTAAACGATAGATAAGTCTATAGTTAGACTAAAGTTTAATCTATTGTTTAGACGAAATTTTAGCAAAAACGTTAGTGTATAATTCAGACTTCAGACTGTCTTAAGTAAGACTATAGTATAGACAATAGTTAGACTAAAGATAAGTCTATAGTTTAGACTAAATTTTAGTCTATAGTTTTAACTAATGTTTAGTCCAAAGGTTAGTATGAAGTTGACTAAAGTTAACACAAAAGCTTAGGCTATACTAAAGATTAGTCTATGGTTTAGGCCAAAGTTTTGACTATAGTTTAGACGATAGTTAAGTCTATAGTTTAGACTAAAGTTTTGACTATAGTTAAGATGACAGTTTAGCTTACAGTTTAGACCAAACATAGTCTATAGTTTAGACTATATTTAGGCTACAGTTTAGCCTATAGTTTAGACTTCATTTAGGCTAGAGTTTGGACTATAGTTTAGACTAAAGTTTGGTCAATAGTTTAGATTAAAGTTCAGACTAGTTTAAACTTAAGTTTAGTCTAGAGTTAAGTCTTTAGTTTCGGATAAAGTTTAGTCTAAAGCTTAAACTAAAGTTTAGTCTACAGTTTAGACTACAGTTTAGACTAAATTAGTCTATAGTGTATACTAAAGACTAAACTTTGGACTAAAGTTTAGTTTATAGTTTAGACAAATGTTTAGTCTATAGTTCAGACTAAAGTTTAGCCTATAGTTTAGTCTATAGTGTAGACTAAAGTTTAGTCTTCAGTTTAGACTAAAGTTTAGTCTATAGTTTAGACTAAAGTTTTGTCTAAAGCTTAAACTAAAGTTTGGTCTATAGTTTAGACTACAGTTTTGACTATTGTTTAGTCGATAGTTTAGACTAAATTTAGTCTATAGCGTAGACTAAAGACTAAACTTTGGACTAAAGTTTAGTCTGAAGTTTAGTTTATAGTTTAGACAAATGTTTAGTCTATAGTTCAGACTAAAGTTTAGCCTAAAGTTTAGTCTATAGTGTAGACAAAAGTTTAGTCTGTAGTGTAGACTAAAGTTTAGTCAATAGTTTAGACTAAAGTCTATAGTTTAGACTAAAGTTTAGTCTATAGTTTAGACTAAAGTTTAGTCTATAGTGTAGACTAAAGTTTAGTCTAAAGTTTAGACTAAAGTTTAGTCTATAGTTTAGACTAAAGTTTAGTCTCTAGTTTAGACTAAAGTTTAGTCTATAGTTTAGACTTAAGTTTAGTCTCTAGTTTAGGCTAAAGTTTAGTTTATAGTTAAGACCAAAGTTTAGTCTATAGTTTAGACTAAAGTTTATTCGATAGTTTTGACTAAAGTTTGGTCTATAGTTTAGACTAAAGTTTAGTCTCTAGTTTAAACTAAAGTTTCGTCTATAGTTTAGACTAAAGTTTCGTCTATAGTTTAGACTAAAGTTTCGTCTATAGTTTATACTAAAGTTTCGTCTATAGTTTAGACTTAAGTTTAGTATATAATTTAAACAAAATTTTAGTCTATAATTTAGCCTAGAGTTTAGTCTATATTTTCGTCTAAAGTTTAGTTCAGACTATAGTTAAGACTTAAATTTAGTCTATAGTTTACACTAAAGTTAAGCTATAGTATTGACATAAGTTAAGTCTCGTGTTTAGACTTAAGTTTAGTCAATATTTTAGACTAAAGTTTAGCTATAGTTTAGACTAAAGTTTAGTCTATAGTTTAGAATAAATTTTAGACTCTACATTTGACTAAAGTTTAAACTAAAGTTTATTCTTACTTAAGATTAGTCTTTACTTTAGACTAAAGTTTAGTCTGTACTTTAGACTAATGTTAAGTCTATACTTTAAGCTAAAGTTTAGTTTATAGTTTAACCTATAACTAAGTCTAAAGTTTAAACTATAGCTAAGACTTATAGTTTAAGCTAAAGTTTAATATAAAAAAACCCGACTAATTAGGGGTCATTGGTACAGCAACATTATGACATCTCTTACTTTCCTTTTAATCTTACTTTTTAGTTCAAAAAAATTAACACTTTTTACGAATTTCACACAGAATAAGAAGACATTTTTCTTAGAAATTCTACACAATTTTTATGTTTATATATTTCCCATGAATTGACACATTTTAAATGAAATGAATTTTTATTTATTTATGTATTTTTTTCTGTTTTTTTCTAAAGAACATGTTGCAATTTATAACAAAATTATTTTGCAGCCTTTTATAACTAATAAACCGCAATATTTACTCATGAATTTGTTTAAACAATTGTTTTATGCTCTCGCCTTTGGCAAATTTTTTCTCTACACACGATCCCCTCCACTCTCAATAACAGTTTAATGCGGTATTTTTAGTTTTTCTCACTTCTTGACTCACTCTCTCTCTCTCTTTCTCTTATTTTCAATATTTTTATGCTATTTTAAGCTAAGGCCATTTTTTGTTGTTATTTCACTTTACTTTATAACGCAATGTGCTGGTGTTTAGGCTCCCCCCCTAACCCCCCTAAAAATCCCTCTTTTGGCAACCATTTTTTGTGGGTTTCAATTTTTAATTTATTTTTGCCATGATTTTTTATTAATGTTTGTGTATGTGTGTGTGTTTTTTTAGCTTAGTTCTTCTTCTTATTAGTTTATTATCGTTTATGTAGGCTCTCATTGAAATGCGTACTCTCGTACTTATAGTTTTTTTTTATTGTAATTGTAATGACTGTTGTTGTAACCACAATTGTGCCCCGCACATTCTTGTTATAATTCCTTTACTACGTGTGTTTCGTTTTTGTTTTTTTTTTCTATTTCATGGACATTGTCCTCTAGTATTATAATTTAGTCAGCAAGTTTTTTTTAAATTTTGTATTACTTTTTTTTTCTTTTACGTTTCTTTTGATCTTTTTATGGCTCCAAATTGTAAGTGCGTGTGTGTGTGTGTTTGTAGTTGGCAATTTAAGCGCCATACTTATACCAACAACAAGTATTTTTACTCATTTTAGGCGCTCTCTCTATCTCTGGTTGCAGATCACTCTTTTTTTTAACATAAATTAAATATAGACTAAAGTTTAGTCTATAGTTAAGACTAAAGTTTAGTATATAGTTTAGACTAAAGTTTAGTCTAAAGTTTAGACTAAAGTTTAGTCCATAGTTTAGACAAAAGTTTAGTCTATAGTTTAGACTAATCTTTAACTTATAATTTGGTCTAAGTTTAGTCTATAGTTAAGACCAAAGTTTAGTCTATACTTCAGGCTAATGTTTAGTCATTAGTTTAGACTGAAGTTTAGTCTATACTATGGTCTATACTTTAGGCTAAAGTTTAGTCTTTAGATTAGACTATTTTAGACCAAAGTTTAGTCTATAGTTTAGACTAAAGTTTAGTCTATAGTTTAGACTAAAGTTTGGTCTATAATTTAGACTAAAGTTTGGTTTATACTTAGGCTAAAGTTTGGTCTAGTTTAGACTAAAGTTTAGTATATAATTTAGACTAAGGTTAAGTCCATAGCTTAGACTAAAGTTTAGTCTAGATAAGACTAAAGATTAATTTAAAGTTTAGTCAAGTTTAGAAAAAAGTTTAGTTTATTGTTTAGCCTTAAGTTAAGTCTATAGCTTAGACTTAAGTTTAGTCTATAGTATAGACTAATGTTTAGCCTATACTTTCGTCTAAGTTTTGTCTATAGTTTGGACTAATTTTTGGTCTATACTTTAGGCCAAAGTTTAGTCTTTATTTAAGACTAAAATTTAGTGTAGTTTTACTAAAGTTTAGTCTATAGTTTAGACTATAGTTTAGTTTATTTGGACTAAAGTTTAGTTATAGTTTAGACTAAAGTTTGGTCTATACTTCAGGCTAAAGTTAAGTCTTACTAAAGTTTAGGCTATTGTTGAAACTAAAGTTTAGTCTATAGTTTAGCCTAAAGTTTAGTCTATAGTTTAGCCTAAAGTTTAGTCTATAGTTTAGCCTAAAGTTTAGTCAATAGTATATACTAATTTTTAGCCTATACTTTAGTCTAGGTTTAGTCTATAGTTTGGACTAAAGTTTGATGTAGGTTAGACTAAAGTTTAGTCTGTACTTTAGACTTAAGTTTAGTCTATAGTTTAGACTAAAGTTTACTCTACAGTTTAGACTAAAGTTTAGTCTTTAGTTTAGACTAAAGTCTATACTGTGGTCTATACTTTAGGCTAAACTTTAGTCTTTAGCTTAGACTAAAGTTTAGTCTATACTTAGGCCAAAGTTTAGTCTATAGTTTAGACTTTAGTTTAGACTAAAGTTTAGTCTATACATCAGGCTAAAGTTTAGTCTTTAGTTTAGACTAAAGTTTGGTCTAGTTTAGACGAAAATTTAGTCTATAGTTTAGACTAAAGTTTAGTCTATAGTTTAGACTAAAATCTAGTCTATAGTTTAGACTAAAGATTGGTCTATGTTTAGTCTATAGTTTAGACTAAAGTTTAGTCTATAATTCAGGCTAAAGTCTAGTCTATAGTTTAGACTAAAGTTTAGACTTTAGTCTAGACTAAAGTTTAGACTTTAGTTCATCTTAGCAAATTGCCATCCCTGCCTTCTCTACACACCTATTTTTTGCCATATTTTTGTTGCTCTTTTTGATGCCTTATCTTCAAATTCCTCTAATATTTAGCGGTAAGAGTATAAATCTGCCCCTACCCCTTACGTTACATCCTCTTGGACCATTAGCTGGTTTTCTTTTTTGGATTTTAAATTGAATACAAATTTTGCCAATTTATTAATAGCTTCTTTTAGAGAGAGAGAGAGAGAGAGAGAGAGAGGGGACTGTCTGTTTATCCTAACTTGTTGCTGTTGCCTATTTTAGTTATTTAAATAAAAAAAAAAATTCATTGATTAGTTGTTACCTACATAGACGAGAAGACAGACAGTCAGATATTTGTGTTTAGAAAAATGTTGAGCATTTGCTTATGATAACTTGCTGTGTTGCTGCTGCGGCTTTTGCTTTGGATTCTTTTTTTTTTTTGTACTGACCTGACTTCTTTTTGTTTTGTTGGTTGTTGTTACTCTCTGTTTTCTCAAAACTTTAAACATCTCCCCTTTTTTGGAGTCGTTTGGTTTTTGTTGTTGCTGTTGTTTCTGTTGATTTTGTATAGTTATTGTAGGTTTCTTATGATTTAAAATGTGATTTTTTTATGTTGTGACCATGTTGTTGTTATTGTTGTCTACGGTTTTTTTTTTTTGCTCATGTACATATCTTATGTTGTCCTTAGTTGTTGTTGCTGCTGTTGCTAGCAAGACATGTGTGTTGGCAATAACAAAATCTATAGAATTCACACAGCATAAATCGAAAAACTGGCCCCAGTCATGTTGTTGTTGTTCTACCTCGAAGCACCCCCTCAACGTCTCTTTGTCTGTGAGCATGTAGCCAGTTGAACTGTTTCGCTG
This sequence comes from Lucilia cuprina, assembly GCF_022045245.1. Lineage (NCBI taxonomy): Eukaryota > Metazoa > Arthropoda > Insecta > Diptera > Calliphoridae > Lucilia > Lucilia cuprina. The sequence goes on from NC_060951.1 coordinate 6,367,629, forward strand.
TACGTTTTCGTTTCGCAGACATGTGACGTTTTAATGGAAAATTCCCAAAGTTTTGTGTGTGTTCTTTATGTGTTTTTTGGTATGTGCGTTTTTTGTTGTTGTTGCTGTTGTTGTACTTGTTGTTGTTTGTTTAATGTTGTTGCATTTAGTGCAAAACATTTAAAAAAAGATGTATAAAATCACTCAGTCAGTCTTGTTTTATTTGTTGTAGGATTTTTTTTTTTGTTTAACAAAAGGTTATTATTTTGTTTAAACTATTTGTTTAGCTATTGTTTTATAGAAAATATTAATTATATAAAATATTAATTATAATTTATAAAACATTGATAAAGTTAATTATATTATTTATTTAATTAAAACAATTCAATATAAAATTTATTGAATTTTTTATTAGCAAGACTAAACACGTCATCAACCGCAACAACACCCAAACCCAAAAGGCGTAACGTTTGCTTTTCGCTTTTCAAAAATTGAGGCTAAAACCAACAACATCTACAACAAATACTAATTTATAAATATTTATTTTAAAATATCTACTAAAGAAAGAAAACAAAACCATAAACTAACTACACAGTGACCAACTCTTACATACATACAAACATACACTTTGTACAGACAAACAAATTGTTATTTCATTTACAAACTGGGCGCCAACTTTTTGTTTAAAAATAGGTCTGACATTTACATTTCTTATAGAGTCTTGACTTAACCGTTAAGAAATTTATTATTTTACATACAAAAATTCCATTATTTACCTAATGTAAACAATAGAAAATCTAGCAAAAAAAAAAACTAAAAATAAACTTAATATCTTTAATTTATCTAAAAATTCAAATAATATGTAAATGTTTACATTGTTTACATGATGTAAAGTATATGTAAACAATTGAAAATTTAAATACAAATCATAAACAAAACAAATTTCTTTATTTTATCTTACAACTCAAGAGAAATGTAATTGTTTACATTGTTTACATTATGTCAACAAGAGGTAAACAATGCGTAATTTCCAAACAAATCTCAAAGTAAGTTAATTTTTATATTTTACATAAAAATTCAAGTAAAATTCAATTGTTTACATTTTTTACATCATGTCAACAATAGGTAAACAATGCAAAATTTACATGTTAACCTGCAAATAACTTAAAATCTGTATTTTACATAAAAATTCAAGTAAAATTCAATTGTTTACATGATGTCAACAATAGGTAAATAATGCAAAATTTACATACAATCCTCTAAATAACTTAAAATCTGTATTTTACGTAAAAATTCAAGTAAAATTCAATTGTTTACATTTTTTACATCATGTCAACAATAGGTAAACAATGCAAAATTTACACGCAAACCTCCAAATAACTTGAAATCTGCATTTTACATAAAACTTCAAGTAAAGTTCAATTATTTACATTGTTTACACCATGTCAACAATAGGTAAACAATGCAAAATTTACACGCAAACCTCCAAATAACTTGAAATCTGCATTTTACATAAAACTTCAAGTAAAATTCAATTATTTACATTGTTTACACCATGTCAACAATAGGTAAACAATGCAAAGTTTTTACGCAAACCTCAAAATAAATCAAAATTAGCATTTTGCATAAAAAATCCAGTAAAATTCAATTGTTTACATATTTTACACCATGTCAACAATAGGTAAACAATGCAAAGTTTACACGCAAACCTCAAAATAACTTAAAATTAGCATTTTGCATAAAAAATCAAGTAAAATTCAATTGTTTACATTATTAACATCATGTCAACAATAGGTAAACAATGCAAAATTTACATACAAACCTTAAAGGAACTTAATTTCTATATTTTACATACAAATTCAAGTAAAATTCAATTGTTTACATTGTTTACACCATGTCAACAATAGGTTAGGCGAAATTTACATACAAACCTCAAAGAAACTTAATTTCAACATTTTACATAAAAATTCAAGTAAAATTCAATTGTTTACATTGTTGACATGTATGTAAACAATGTATAAACAAGTAAAAATGTTAAAGAAATCATTAATTTACTTCAAAAATACATTTTACTTCGAAATTTACAAAAAATTTAATTGTTTACATTAATGACATGCATGTAAACGATAGGTAAACAATGTAAAAATAAGGTAAAATGTTGAAATAATGATAAATTTAGTTTAAAATCCCATTTTACTAAGAAAATTACATAAAATTGAAATGTTTACATTGTTGACATGTGTGTAAACAATAGGTAAACAATGTATAAATAGGGTAAAATGCTGAAATAATGATAAATTTATTTTAAAATCTTATTTTACTAAGAAAATTACATAAAATTTAATTGTTTACATTAATGACATGCATGTAAACAATAGGTAAACAATGTAAAAATAGGGTAAAATGCTGGAAAATGATTAATTTACTTTAAAATCCCATTTTACTAAGAAAATTACTTAAAATTTAATTGTTTACATTAATGACATGCATGTAAACAATAGGTAAACAATGTAAAAATAGGGTAAAATGCTGGAGAAATGATTAATTTACTTTAAAATCTTATTAACCTAAGAAAATTACATAAAATGTAGTTGTTTACATTGTTGACATGTGTGTAAACAATAGGTAAACAATGTATAAATAGGGTAAAATGCTAGAGAAATGATTCATTTACTTTAAAAATACATTTAACTAAGAAAATTACATAAAATTTAATTGTTTACATTAATGACATGCGTGTCAACAATAGGTAAACAATGTATAAATAGGGTAAAATGCTAGGGAAATGATTCATTTACTTTAAAAATACATTTAACTAAGAAAATTACATAAAATTTAATTGTTTACATTAATGACATGTGTGTAAACAATAGGTAAACAATGTAAAAATAGGGTAAAATACAGAAAAAATTATAAATTTAGTAAAAAATCCCATTTTACTAAGAAAATTACATAAAATTGAAATGTTTACATTGTTGACATGTGTGTAAACAATAGGTAAACAATGTATAAATAAGGTAAAATGCTAGAGAAATGATTCATTTACTTTAATAACACATTTAACTAAGAAAATTACATAAAATGTAGTTGTTTACATTGTTGACATGTGTGTAAACAATATGTAAACAATGTATATTCAAGGTAAAAGGTTAGTGAAATGACTGCTTTACTTTAAAATTTCATTTTACTAAAAAAATTACATAAAATTGAAATGTTTACATTGTTGACATGTGTGTAAACAATAGGTAAACAATGTATAAATAAGGTAAAATGCTAGAGAAATGATTCATTTACTTTAATAACACATTTAACTAAGAAAATTACATAAAATTTAATTGTTTACATTAATGACATGCATGTAAACAATATGTAAACAATGTATAAATAGGATAAAATGTTGGAAAAATGATAAATTTACTTTGAAATCTTATTTTACTTAGAAAATTACATAGAAGTTAATTGTTTACATTGTTGACATGCGTGTAAACAATGTATAATTAAGGTAAAATACTAGAGAAGTTAATAATTGACTTTAAAAGCCCAATTTTACCCAAAGTAAACACTTCAAAATCTCTCAAAAACTTGAAATTTTCCAGTTCTTTGGCATTTTTGAGCTTCAGCTTTTGTAAAACAATGACAATGACCACTGACATGTTTTATCATGTTTTTAATTATCGGTTTCGTTTTTTGGTGAATTGATTTTGTTTTTGATTTATAATTATATGTATATAAAGTACTTTTAAGACGGAAGTTCAATACGCTTAAGAAACAAATTATGAAACGTGTAAAACCTAAAAACAAAAACAAAACTGTGAAATCTTTTGATTTTGTTTTTTTGACAGCAATTTTAATTTCAATTGTATTTAAGATTTATTACAAGTTCATTAACTTTGTTTTTTTGGCAAAATAAAATATGTTTTATTTTAAGATAAACAATTAATTTTTGGAAATTTTTTTATTCTTAAATACTAAATAAATTAAAAATTCTTTGCGTTTTAACCTTGTGCAATCTCTTGGATTTTTCTCTTTATTTTTATGACGCAAAAGTGTCTTAAACCTTAATTAAAACCTTTTTCTTTTTCTATCCATAAAAAGAAATACGTGATAAAATGTTTGTTGTTGTGGATTTGAAACCTCAAAACAATGACTAATAATTATACAAGAAATAAAATATACAAAAAAAAAAAAAAAATCCACAAAAAAAAACTGACGAAATTCCTACATAATAAAAACTCAGCCAAGCATTATAATATCGAATAGTGAGAGAAAGAGAGCGAAATAAATTCCAACTGTAACTTAAAGCTTAATGACCAAATAAACCAAACAACCGAAAATAAAAACCATAACACTTGGAAATTCACATACACACACACAATTAAACATTATTCTTAAAAATCATTATAAAACTATTGAAATTTTGTCATAAAATCTCAATATTTTACCATATAATCATTTAAACATATGTTTTCTTACAATTAAAAACATTTTGAAATTTGGCAACATTGCCTAAATATCTAAATCCTACAAAATAACACTAAAAACTTATATTTTTTCAAACATTTTTATAGAAAACTATTCCCTTAAACTTAAGTAATTCAAATTTTAACTTTTTGAAAATTTTTGAAATTTGGCAACATAGCAAAAAATTTTAAATTATTAAAATTTGACCCTAAAATCAACTTTTTTAATAATTTTATGCTGCCAAATAGTTCTCTAGCATTTTTACTATCTATTCGCATCACTTTGGCATAAAATGAAATTTGGCAACATGGCTTAAATTTTCAAAAACTTCAAAATATTGAAATTTTGTAATACATTTTTAAAGCAAAATATTCCTTATGTAATAATTAAACATAAAACACACTTTTTAACAATTTTTGAAATTTGGCAACATAGCAAAAAAATTTAAATTATTAAAATTCAACCCTAATATCAACTTTTTTTAATAATTTTATGCTGCCAAATAGTTCTCCAGCATTTTAACTATTTATTCGCATCACTTTGGCATAAATGAAATTTGACAACATGGTTTAAATTTATAAAAATTTAAAAATATTGAAATTTTATAATACATTTTAAATGCAAATTATACCTTAAGTCTTAATTAAACAAAAAACATAATTTTTAACAATTTTTGAAATTTGGCAACATAGCAAAAAAATTTTAAATCATTAAAATAACACCCTAATATCAACATTTTTAATAAATTTAAACAGCTAAATAATTCTCTAGCATTTTAACTATTTATTCGCATCACTTTGGCATATAATGAAATTTGGCAACATGGCTTAAATTTTCAAAAACTTAAAAATATTGAAATTTTATAACAGATTTTAAGTGCAATACGTTTCTGAAGCCTTCACTTAACCAAATTTGCACATTTTAACAATTTTTGAAATTTGGCAACAGCGCCTATAAATCTAAATTATTAGAATAAATCGACTTAAGCCTCAATTTTTAAAAAAGATTTATAAATATTCTTACAGAACAAGTTTTAAGTTTTCATAATTTCATGTTTTTGATGAAATTTGAAATTTGGCAACATCGCCTAACTATTTCAAATTACTGTTAAAACATGAATTCATATTAAAGCTTATATAAACATATATTCCAAGGGTATAAATATAAAAATTGGGAGTTTTTAAGAAAATTTGAAATTTGGCAACAGCACTTAAAAATCTATTTTTTTTTTTTAAATAAACCGATTTAAACCATAATTTTAAATAAATTTGTTCACATTCTTATAGCACAAGATAAAAACTTTTATAATTTGAAGTTTTTGCACAAATTTGAAATTTGGCAACAGCGCTTTAAAAAATTCAATTATTAAAATTAGGTGATTTGAGTTAAAATTTTAAATATATTTGTACATATTGTTATAGAGCAAGATAAAAACTTACATAATTTGAAGTTTTTGTTATAATTTGAAATTTGGCAACATGGCAAAATATTTTTATTATAAGAAATATTCAAATTTTTCTAATTTTTATTATAAATCTATTAATAACTTTTACGTGTAAGATTTAAGGCATAAAAATTTATTATTTTTATAACTTTTGAAATTTGGCAATTTAGCACTTTATATTTTAGTTTGGACAACCACCCTTTTAAATAAATTTTCTTTGTAAAATAACTTTCTTTAATTGTTAAAAATAAAATTTCCTTTTTTACGATGAAGACTGTTTAGTCATCTGACCATAACAGACAAGACAAAGGCAAACTATATAAAGAAAAACTCCCATAGTGCGGGGAAATAAAATACATAAATTATTTATGTCTTTTTTATGTTTTTACTTGGCACACAGACCAAATAAACATAAAACTACTTTTAATTTTTTTTTTTTTAACAATTTTACATTCTTTCGTTTAAATTACGCAGTTGATGTTTGATTTTCTATTTGGAAAACAAGTAACACAATCAAAACAAAAGAAAACACGCAAAAATATTAACAATGTTTTGTAAACAACAAATTATGTTGTTTCAAGCTATTAATAATCGTCCAATAAAGGTATTGAAACAAAGTTGTTGGATTTTTAAGGGGACATGAGGAGGTAGGGGGATTGGTTTTTAAAGACAACAAATTATTGTTGATTTTAAATTGATTTTCTATATTGTCTAAAGGCAAGTCAGTGACCTCATTATAAAAGAAAATAACGCAAAAAAACTTGTTAAAAAAAACGCTTAAATTGAGAGGGGGCAGGGTTGTCATTTACAGTATTTAATACTTAATAATGTTGCAAAATGATTGATATTTTTAACGATAAATGTAGAGAAAATATCTTTAAAAAAACTCATTAAAATACGCCTTAAATTTTGTATGATTTTGTTTCGGAGGTCGTGTTGAAAAATATGTGTTTTTTTTAGAAAACAAAACAAATGATTCATTTTATAATGTTATAAACATTTTGCCAACATTTTTTTTTTTGGAAATTTTTAGAAAAAATTAATCAGTTTCTGTTAAAGAACACAAACCAAAAACATTTAAATTATAAATATTTATAATATTTATAATATTCATTAATTTCCAATCATTAAAAACTTATTTTATAAATTCTATACTTTTCTCTATGAAATAAAGCCAAATAAACAGAATTTTCAAGAAATTTGGCAACAGGTTAAAACAAATTCTAAAACTTAAAACAAAATCTTTTAAAACTTGGATTTATGGCAAAATATTTCTATAGTTTTTATATAAAACTACATTTATTAATGTTTTTCATGAATTTTATGGGGTTTTCTTTAAGAAATATGGCATTTTTGTTAAAATTTATTCAAGGCACAAACCAAAAACTTCTCAAACTTGAATTTATGCAGAATTTTCAATATTTTCTCATAAAAAGAAGGATAATCTAAGGATATTTAGGAAAATTTTATCAATTTTATAGCTTTTCTTTAGGAAATTTGGCAATTTTGTTGAAATTTATTCAAGACACAAACCAAAATCTTCTAAAACTTGAATTTATGCAGAATTTACAATATTTTTCCATAAAAAGAAGGTTAACCTAAGGATATTTAGGAAAATTTCATAAATTTTATAAGTTTTCTTTAAGAAATTTTACAATTTTGTAAAATTTTATTCAAGACACAAACCATAATCTTTTAAAACTTAAATTTTGCAAAAATTTTCAATATTTTTGGTTCAGAAATACGTAAAGTAAACATATTCAAAAGAATTTCGTTAATTTTATGGGGTTTCTTTAAGAAATTTTACAATTTTGTTAAAATTTATTCAAGACACAAACCAAGAACTTCTAAATGTTCATTTTATCCAAAATTTTCAATATTTTCTCATAAAAAGGAGGATAATCTAAGGATATTTAGGAAAATTTTATAAATTTTATAGGTTTTCTTTAAGAAATTGGGAAATTTCGTTAAAATTTATTAAAGACACAAACCTAAAACTTCTAAATGTTCATTTTATCCAATATTTTCTCATAAAAAGGAAGATAATCTAAGAATATTTAGAAAAATTTTATAAATTTTATATGTTTTCTTTAAGAAATTGGGAAATTTCGTTAAAATTTATTAAAGACACAAACCAAAAATCTTCTAAAACTTTAATTTTGCACCAAATTTCTATATTTGTGGTTCGGAAATACATTAAATAATAAATTTCTGAATGAATTTTATTTATTTTATGTATTTTCTTTAAGAAATATGGCATCATTTTATAGATTTATTCCAGACACAAACCAAAATTTTTTAAATCAGAAATATTTGCAAAATTTTGAAAATGTTCTTTTAAAACATACAAAAATTCAAGGTTTTTAAAGGAATTTTATAAAGTTCATTGATTTTCTTTAAGGATGTTGGAAATTTTTTTAAAATTTATTTAAGACACAAACCAAAATCATTAAAATTTCAGATATTTACAAAAATTCATAATGATTTTTGTAAGAAAGTGCGTAAATTAACGTTATTTAAAGATATTTAATAAAATTAAGTTTTTCTCTAATATAAGTTGCAATTTTGTTAAAATTTATTCAAGACACCAACCAAAATCATTAAAATTTCCAAAATTTGCTCAAGTTTCAATATTTTCCTTTTGAACATAAAGTAATTAGAGTAATTATATAAAATTTTATAAATTTCAAAGTTTTTTCTTTAAGAAATTTTGCAATTTTGTTAATTTATTCAAGACACAAACCAAAATTGTTTAAAACTTTAATATTTGCAGGAATTTCAAAATTTTCCTTTAGAAAATAAAGAATTTAAACATTTTTAAAGGAGTTTTATAAAATTCAAAGGTTTGCTTTAAGAAATTTTAGAACTTTCCAAAAATTTATGAAAGGCACAAACCAAAATCGCCAAAAAATTAAATATTTATAAAAAATGTTCATGCGTTTTGTTAGAAATTGAAAAAATTAACGTTTTTTAAGTAATTTTTATAAAATTTAAGTTTTTTCTCTAAGAAATTTAACAGTTTTATCATAATTTATTTAAGACACAAACCAAAGTTGTCGAAATCTTAAATATTTGCAAAAGTTTCAGTATTTTCCTCGAAAACAACTATAAATTTGAGTACTTCAAAAGAATTTTATAAAATTCAAAGATTTTTTTTAAGAAATTTGACAGTTTTATAAAAAATTATCAAAGACACAAACCAAAAATCGCCAAAAAATAAAGTATTTATAAAAACTATTAATGCGTTTTGTTAGAAATTGAATAAATTAACGTTTTTTTAAGAATTTTTATAAAATTTATTATTTTTCTTTAAGAAATTTAACAGTTTTATCAAAATTTATTTAAGACACAAACCAAAGTTGTCGAAATCTTAAATATTTGCAAACGTTTTAGTATTTTCCTTAAAAACATCTATAAATTAGAGTACTTCAAAAGAATTTAATAAAATTCGAAGATTTTCTTTAAGAAATTTGACAGTTTTATAAAAAATTATCAAAGACATAAACCAAAATCGCCAAAAAATAAAGTATTTATAAAAACTCTTAATGCGTTTTGTTAGAAATTGAATAAATTAACGTTTTTTAAGGAATTTTTATAAAATTTATTATTTTTCTTTAAGAAATTTAACAGTTTTATCAAAATTTATTTAAGACACAAACCAAAGTTGTCGAAATCTTAAATATTTGCAAACGTTTTAGTATTTTCCTTAAAAACATCTATAAATTAGAGTACTTCAAAAGAATTTAATAAAATTCGAAGATTTTCTTTAAGAAATTTGACAGTTTTATAAAAAATTATCAAAGACATAAACCAAAATCGCCAAAAAATAAAGTATTTATAAAAACTCTTAATGCGTTTTGTTAGAAATTGAATAAATTGATTTTATTTAAGAAAATTTTATAAAATTTACGGTATTTCTCTAAGAAATTTGACAATTTTATCAAAATTTATTTAAGACACAAACCAAAATTGTTTAAAATTTGAAATATTTGCAAAATTTTTAGTTTTTTGTATAGGAAAATACTTAAATTAAAGTTATTTAAGAACTTATTACAAATTTAAAAGCTTTTCTTTAAGAAATTTACAAGTTCTTTGCAAATTTATCAAAGGCACAAACCAATGTCGTCTAAAACTAAAATATTTGCAAAAGTTTTAGCACCTTCTCTTAGAAAATGCTTAAGTTAATGATATTTAAAAATTTATTACAAATTTAAAATGTTTTCTTTAAGAAATTTGCTTGTTTTGGGCAAATTTATCAAAGACACAAACCAAAATTGCTTAAAATCTGAAATATTTGCAAAAATTCTTATAGTTTTTATTAAAATGTGGATAGTTATTGGTATACAAGAAAATTTTATAAATTTCTTTACGAACTTTAGCATTTTTAATAAAAATTATCAAAGACACAAACCAAAATGATGAAAATTTTAAATATTTACAAAAGTTCTTAATGATTTTTATCAGAAAGTAGATAAATTACTTTTTTAAATTAAAAAAATTTAATAAAAATTATCATTAAACAGTTATTAAAAAGCCATTCATTAACAGTTTTGTTATTTTTTATTCATATCTAACCTTGATTTTAATTTAAACGCAATTATCTTACAAATCACGTTTAATTGATAAAAACAATACCATAATGACATTTTTTTTGTTTTGCTTTAACACCATATTAAGAATTATCTTATCGTTTCAAAATAAATGACGTCATAAATAAATAAATGCTTATGCAATTTTTAGGCAGACATTTTCTTAACACTTATTACAAACATTATCTTTTAATAGGAATTAACAACAATAAAAAAATAAACAATTATTGTTTTCCATTTAATTTGCAGCGTTTTTGTATTAATGGATAAAGAAAAAACAACCAATTTAACCAAAAAAATGCATTTAATGATCACAAAACGCATTTAAATTGATTAATTTATGTCTTTTTTTAAATAAACACTAGTGACTTTAAAATTATTGGTTATTTAAAGTTATATTTAGGCTTAAACTTTAAACAAAAATTATAATTTATTTGAAAATAAACCATTTTTAACAATTTTCTATATTAAAAACCATGTTGCCAAATTTCACAATCCCTTAAAAACTCCTTAACAACATAAATTATTTCATAGTTAACAAAAAGAACTAAAATTTTCATAAAAAAAACTATAACTTTACACCAGCTTTTGCTAATAATTTAAAATTTTTGCAATGTTGCCAAATTTCAAAATTTCTTAAAATATCAAAATTTGTTTACAAACACATTAAGAAACTATTAAAGAGTAAAAATTTCGTATAAAGTTTAAAATTTATGAAAATTTTAATATTTTTACTCTGTTGCCAAATTTCAAATTTTATCAATAAGTTCAAATCTTGAGAAATTATTTATGGTGCTAAGAGAAAAACTAAAAATTTAATGAAAATTATTTTTTTTTAAATTTTTCTAAGTAAATGAAATTTTTTTGCAATGTTGCCAAATTTCAGATTTTTAAAAAATGTCTAAATTAATGCCATTTATAACTCAACTTATTAGAATAACTTGAAATTTGTACAAAATTTTGACTTTTTGTAGCTTTTTCTTAAAGTTGGAAATATTTTTGCTATGTTGCCAAATTTCAAATTGCATTGAAATATGAAAATTTGCATATATTTCCACAAAGAAAATGTTTCTGAACATGAAAATGTGATATATTTTAAATTATAAATAAATTTTAATTTTTTTGCTATGTTGCCAAATTTCAAATTTTTAAAAAATGTGTAAATTAATGCAATTTATATCTCAACTAATAAGAATAACTTGAAATTTGTGCAAAATTTTGTTTGTTTTTAAGTTTTTTTTAAAGTTGAAAATATTTTTGCAATGTTGCAAAATTTCAAAATTTACTAAAATGCCAAAATTTTGCTGTTATTATATATGAAAATATTTATAAATAGGAATTTATATAAAAAAATCAATTTTTAAAATTTTTAATAATTAAGCAATGTTGCCAAATTTCAAAATTTACTAAAATGTCTAAATTATGTTATTTTATCTCTGAACTTGTTAATATTACTTAAAATTCGTGAAATATGAAGCCTTTTTATAGCTTTTTCTTAAAGTTGAAAATTTTTTTGCAATGTTGCCAAATTTCAAATTTTTATAAAATCACCTAATTTGGATTTGTTAGAGATTAGGCAATATTTTAAACTCATTTATTTTTAAAAGATGGAGGTTTTTATATGTTTTACATATTTAAGCCATGTTGCCAAATTTCAAATTATGTTTAAAAGTATGGAAAATGTTTTCTAAATTTTAAAGGACCATTACGGGGTATAAAATTATTAAGAATTTTTAAATAAGTGTAATATTTCAATGGTTTTAAATTTTCATGCTATGCTGCCAAATTTCAAATTTATTTTAAATCGCTTAATAACAATTTGTTAAGACTTTTTAAACATTTTTGAATTTTTTTAATTTTTAACAATACTCTTGCAATTTTTTATTAATTCTTCCACAAATTTCATTGACATCTGTTCTGTTTCTGTTTGTTTTCTTGTTATTTACTAATTATCATACAATAACATATTTTTCTGTTTTGTATTTTGTTTACATTATAAGAAACAAACTATCATTGTTTATACAAATAAATTATAAATTCATAATTGATAATTATTTGTTTACTCTTACTAGTTTTTTATGGAGGGGGGAAAAACAATTCAACAATTTATTTATTGATATTTACTTGTTATTTATTCTATTATATATTACGTAGTAATAATTTACAACATCTAATCATTTTTATTCCCACTTGGCAACCAATGTATGGTAGACAGACAATAAGGGAACGTTTGTAAATTGTATCATTTTAAAAATGGATCATAAATACAATTTTTAACACTGCCGCCATTCATTTAGTAGTTTTTATTATATTTTTCGCTATAAATTATTTATGGTAATTTGCAATATGCATTGCAGTAGAAAAGAAAGAATTATGGGTGTATTTTTTTGTTTTCAATTCATTATAAAATTTATTTAAACAGGTGGTAAAAATAAAATATTTGCAAAAAAAAAATAATAACAAATAATACGTCATTAAAATACTATCACATATTGCTAAAAACATATTTGTTTTCTTAAAATAATAATGACTTTTTAACCCTTTAACTTCCATTTGCCATTGTAAAATATTAAAAATTTTAATATTTAAGCGTTATTTTTTAATATTTTCTATATTTTCGCTATGTTGCCAAGTTTCAATTATAGTTCTAATTATGCCCTAAAAATCTACAAATTTTTTAGCATAATTTACCATTAAAAATTTTTCAAAAATTTTAATTTTTAAGCTATTTTTCAAAGATTTTAAAATTTTTTGCTATGTTGCCAAATTTCAAATTTTGTTAAAAGTTACAAAATAGTAATATATAAATATTTCAGATGAAGTTTTAAATAAAATATATATTTTTAGACAGATTTTTTTAAGTTTTGCAAATTTTTAGCCATGTTGCCAAATTTCATATTTTATTTAAACTTCATAATATAAATCTACGAATTTTTTAGAATTTTTTAACATAAAAAAAATTATAAAAAGTTAATTTTTAAACGTTTTTTTTTAAGAATTTTCAAAATTTTTGCTATGTTGCCAAATTTCAAATTTGGCTAAAATTTACAGAATTGTGTTTCTTTAATAATCCACATGAAGTTTTATACAAAAATTTAATATTTGTTGCATATTTTAAAGTTTTTAGATATTTTTAGCGGTGTTGACAAATTTCAAATTTTGCGTTAACTAGGTAGTATTGATGTCAATCTAGCGTGAGTAATTTGTGATTAAATTTTTTTTCAAAACACTTACTATTTATAAGATTTTTAAAGGATTTTCAAATTTTTTGCTATGTTGCCAAATTTCAAATTTTGCTAAAAGTTACGAAATTGGGTTACTTTAATATACCACATGATGTTCAGTTAAAAAATTTCATTTTTGTTGCAGATTTTAAAGTATTTAAATACTTTTGGCGTTGTTGCCAAATTTCAAATTTTGTTTAAACTTGGTAGTAATGATGTTTAGTCCAGCGTGAGTGATTTGTGTTTAAAATGTTTTCAAAAATCTTAATTTTTAAGCGATTTTTAAAGGATTTTATAAATTTTTGCTATGTTGTCAAATATCAAATTTTGTTAAAATTTACAGAATTGTGTTACTTATATATTCCTCATGAAATTTTGTTAAAAAATTTCATGTTTGTTGTATATTTTAAAGTTTTTAAACACTTTTGGCGTTGTTGCCAAATTTCTAATTTTGTTTTAACTCAGTAGTAATGATATTTAGTCTAGCAGGAGTAATTTGTGATTAAAATTGGTTCAAAAATCTTAATTTTTATAAGCTTTTTAAAGGGTTTTCAAAATTTTTGCTATGTTGCCAAATTTCAAATTTTGTTAAAATTTACAGAATTGTGTTACTTATATATTCCTCATGAAGTTTTGTTAAACAATTAAATTTTTGTTTTATATTTTAAAGTTTTTAAATATTTTTGGCGTTGTTGCCAAATTTCAAATTTTGTTTTATGTGGGTAGTAATGATGTTTGGTTTAGAGTTAGTAATTTGTGATTAAAATTTTTCCAAAAACCTCATTTTTATGAGATTTTTTAAGGTTTTTCTATATTTAAGCTATGTTGCCAAATTTCAAATTTTATTAAAATTACGAAATTATATTAGTTTAGTTAAAAAGAACCATTTTGGTGTAATTTTTTTTAGAAAATATTGTTTTTGTGTTATTTTTAAAAGGTTTTATGTTTTCTGTGGCTTTTAATGGTTTAATTTGTTTATGTTTACTTTTCTCGAGTTAAATATTTGTTACATTTTTCAAAACTAGTTTTCTTGGCAAATCTTGTTTACTTTTTTTAATTATTAGAATTGAGGTTTTTAAACACGTGTTTTGTTGTTTAATATTTTAAAGAAAGTTATTTTGATTTAGTTTTAATTTTATTGAAGATTCTTGTAATGTTTAGTTTTGTTATTAATGGAAAGTTTATTGAAATCTAAGGAATATTTTTGATTTTTCTTCCTTTATTAAGACTTATTATAGTGTTAATTGAAATAATTAACAAGTTTTCATTTTATTTATTGTCAAAACTGGTTTGAGTCTAAAAATCAAGTTCATGACTCAAATTTAGTAAGTTTTTTTTGGTCACGTTATTCAGCCGGCTTGCTGTTTTTGAAAATTTTGCATAAATTTACTAAAATTTTGAAGAGACTTTAGATCTAAATAAAATTCTAGAATTTGTTCTGTTTTCTTTCAAATCTAAGTAAATTTCAAAGAATTACTTTTAATTTGTGGTTTTTCGTCTTAATAACTTTGTTTACTTCTTTTTGTTTACATTTCTGATGTTTATTGCATCATTCTGATTATTATTGTATTGACGAGTTTTCACTCTCTTATGAATTTAATATGAATTGAAATTTATTTTTTGTTTTTGTTAGAATTGATTAGTTTTTGTTATAAATTTATTACAGAAGGTCATTTAAATTCAAATGAACTTTTTTAAATCTGATGAAATTATCTTTTAGTCTAGACGTCATATTTTGGTCAAACACAAACACACACTTCCTTCCACACTATACACTCACACATACATGCACATAACTATGTCTTCAACTTACCAACGTCAAAGATTTTTTTTACGTTTTTTACTCTAACTTGGCTGATTGTTCTTCTTTTACCTCTCACACACACATCTTCTTCTTTAACATGTGATTAATAAATAATTCCTTTATAATTTCTTTTTTTATTTCTTTCAAGAAAATAAAACACATTTTCTATTTATAAATTAAATACCAAAAAAAAAGTAAAACATTTTTTTTACTTAAATAAAACACATGACTAATAACTAATAAAAAAACTCACTCTCCCTCTCTCTTTTACTCTATACCTACTCTTGTATATCTACACTTGCATTAATATCATTTATTTATCTTTTGTATGCTTCATTATTTCTCTTATAGTTTTTTTTATTTATTTGTTTAATATTTTTGGGCTTTTTCTTCTCCATGTAGTTGTTTTTGCCAAAAGTGGCAATTTATTAAAAAAATTGCATCATTCACAAAATGAAATGTTTAAATCATTCAACTATTTCTCCCATAGAAAACCATCATTAGAAAACAATACATGATCATTTTTTCCCCCATTTTTTATTAATTGTTAACAAAAGTAAATAACTTATTAATAAATTGTTAAAACATTAAAACGTCCTTAACATTTAAATTATAAAACAATTTTTTAATATCTTAACAATTAATAAATAAATTAATAGCAATTTTCTTCCTTTTTCAACAATTTTTTCTTTAATTGCTAAGTAATTTTCTGATTTTTACACTGTTGCCAAATTTCTTTTATTATAAAAAATTCTGTAAAAATACTCAACAGATTTTTATAAAATATTTCGCATCAAAATATTTTTGAAAATAATGAAATTTATCAAATTTTTTTATAATTTTTTAATATTTTTACACTGTTGCCAAATTTCAATTATCATTTAAACTTCATAATAATAAACTACAGATTTTCACAAACTATTTCACATCAACATTTATTCGAAAATAATGCAATTTAAAACATTTTTTCATAATTTAAAATTTTTTTTTGCCTTGTTGCCAAATTTCATATTTTGTTAAAACTCTGTAATAATAATCAACACATCTTTGGAAACTATATTCAAACGAAATTGTCTCAAAAAAAAATGAAATTTAACACATTTTTTCATAATTTAAAATATGTTTGCCTTGTTGTCAAATTTCATAAATTGTTAAAACTCTCTAACAATAATCTACACATCTTTGGAAACTATTTTACATCAAAATTTTTTAGAAAATAATGAAATTTATCACATTTTTCCATAATTAAAATTGTTTTTGCCTTGTTGCCAAATTTCATATTTTGTTAAAACTCTGTGATAATAATCTACACATCTTTGTAAATTATTTAACATCGACATTTTTTAGAAAATAATGAAATTTAACACATTTTTTATAAATTTTAATATTTTTGCCCTGTTGCCAAATTTCATATATTGTTGAAACTTTGTAATAATAATCTACATATTTTACATTAACTATTTTGCATTAAAATTATTAAGAAATTAATGGAATTTACCACATTTTTTCATAATTTTTAATATTTGTTGCCCTGTTGCCAAATTTCATATTTGCTTTAAACTCCTAAATTGTATTCCACAGGTTTTTAAAACTTTTTTTCAAAAAAAATTTCATTAAAAAAAACTAAATTTTAGCCCTTTTGGCAATTTTCAATTTTGCTATGTTGCCAAATTTCAAATTTGATTTAAACTTTATAAAAAAAAATTTAGGAAATTTTTATAGTTAAGTGTCATTTAAAAAGTTTCAAAAAACCATTTTTTACTCTCTTTTTAAAGATTTTCAATATTTTTTGCCATGTTGCCAAATTTCAAATTTTCTTAAAATTTGTAAATTTATGTTATTTTAACATAAAGAATTAAGTATCAATCACTTTATTAGATTTTTGTTATATTTTTGCAATAATTTCAATTATTTGGCCTTGTTGCCAAATTTCAAATTTCGTTTAAACTTTGTAATATTGTTGTAGAGATATAGCACATTTATTTGCCATCAAAAAAGTTTTATAAATTTACATTTTTAAGCATTTTTTAAAGGATTTTTAATATTTTTGCAATGTTGCCAAATTTCAAAATTTCTTAAAATTTACGAAATTAAGTTATTTTTATCATTAAAATGCTTTTGCGAAGAATTATTTTTATTTTAGTTGAAATTTTTTTAGATTTTTTAAAATTTTGCTATGTTGCCAAACTTCAAATTTATTTTAAACTTTGTTATATTGTTGTAGGGTTTTAGCAGACTTATTTGCCATTAAAAAAGTTTTATAAATTTAAATTTTTAAGCATTTTTTAAAGGATTTTTAGTATTTTTGCCAAGTTGCCAAATTTCAAATTTTGTTTGTTTACATAACAAACGAATTATTTTTATAGGAATTTTATAAAAAATATTAAATTGTTGTAATTTATTATAGTTTTGTTGTTGTAAATGCATTATCGTTTCAATTTTAATTAAATCTATAATTTCTGGAGGTTTCCCTGTTACTTTTGTTGTAGAAAACTAAATATATTAATAATGACAGCTGATTAGTTTTCATTTTTATTACATTTACCCGCTACACGTGTAAAGTATTTGTCAACTTTTGTTGTTGTTGTTTTATTATTATAATAAATACATTTTGTTTATTTGTTATTATTATCATAGTGTGTTTATTTATTTTTATAAATATTTAATTAAAAACTATTATTAACTTAAATTAAGTATGTAATAAAAATAAGGCGATACTAGACAGAAAAACACCTATAATATATGAGATAAAAAGATGATACTTAATGGTGTGATCACTTTGTTTAAGTACAAATAAAAAAACTGTTGAGAAAGTCGCATGTTTTTCTATATAAAACGTAGAAAAATTATTTATAAAGCTTTGTAAAGGAACACTTTCTCTTGTGGAATTTAATTGTGTACAATTTTTTCTTTGTGTTTAATTAAACTTTGTTTCCTAATTTATCTTTCTCTATAGTTTTATTAAACTATTTCGCTAATACCTTTTGTCCCATAGAAATAGTAATAATTAAAATTTATTACTTTATTTCAT
This sequence comes from Lucilia cuprina, assembly GCF_022045245.1. Classification (NCBI taxonomy): domain Eukaryota; kingdom Metazoa; phylum Arthropoda; class Insecta; order Diptera; family Calliphoridae; genus Lucilia; species Lucilia cuprina. The sequence goes on from NC_060951.1 coordinate 6,386,161, forward strand.
GTTAATTGTCTTTATTATAGAGATAAGATTGTCTATACGATAAGAAAAATTTTTATTTTTGGCTAAATGTGACAAATAATTCAAAACATATGTATTCACAAATAATTACTTTACTTTAAAAGTTAATACTTAAATTTAAAAAATAGCTATTTGACACTGTTGCCAAATTTCAAATTTTGTTTAAACTTCATAACAACAAACTAGGCCATTTGTAGAACAATTTCTCATTGAAAATTTTTCAATAATCTTGAAGTTTAAGCCATATTTCAACAATTTTAAATATTTTTGCTATGTTGCTAAATTTCAAATTTTGTTGAAACTTAGAAATTTTGTTATTTTAAAGCTCAAAATTAAAAACTAATTAATATTTTTAATTCAAACTAATTTTTTTAAGTATTTAAGTTTTTGCCCTGTTGCCAAATTTCATATTATGTTGTAAATAACATAACAATAATCTTGACAATGTGTAGAACAATTTTTCATTACAACATTTTCAAATATATTGAAATTTAAGCCATATTTCGATGATTTTCGTAATTTTTGCTATGTTGCCAAATATCAAATTTTATTGAAACTTAGAAATTTTGCTATTTTAAAGCTTAAAACTAAAAATCAATTAATATTTTTTAATTTAAATTGATTTTTTAAGTATTTTAAAGTTTTTGCCCTGTTGCCAAATTTCAAATTTTGTTTAAATATCATAACAATAATCTTGACAATGTGTAGAACAATTTTTCATTAAATTTTTTTCAAATATCTTGAAATTTAAGCCATATTTCAACAATTTTAAATATTTTTGCTATGTTGCCAAATTTCAAATTTCGCTGAAATTTTCTAATTAGCTTGTTTTATGAATGAGTAATAAGTTTTCAATAAAATTTTTGATTTTAGATTAATTTTTTTAAATTTTAAAATAGTTTTGCAGTGTTGCCAAATTTCAGATGTTGCTTAAAGTTTGTGAAATTAATCTAGGGATTTTTAGGTATTATTTGTCATTAAAAGTTTTTTGAAAATAATGATATTAAAGCGATTTTTTAATGATTTTAAATATTTTCGCTATGTTGCCAAATTTCAAATTTCGATGAAATTTTGTAATTAGCTTAGTTAATGAAACAGTATTAAGTTTTCATTAAAATTTTTGATTTTAGATTAATTTTTTTAAATTTTAAATTAATTTTGCGGTGCTGCCAAATTTCAAATGTTGTTTAAAGTTTGTGAAATTAATGTAGGGATTATTAGGAATTATTTGCCTATAATATTTTTTGGTTTATTATAACTTTTAAGTGTTTTCTTAACGTTTTTCAATAATTTTGCTACGTTGCCAAATTTCAAAATTTGTTAAAATTTTGCTAAAATAATCTAGGGATTTAAGATAAATAATTTTTATTAAATTTTATTTACAAAATTTTGAATTTTCCTTGATTTTTTATAATATTTGTTTATTTATTTAATTTTTTAATTTTAAACAATTTTCATTTGTTTATAAAATTTGTTAGAAAAAACGAAAAAAAAATTCTCTTAGTGGGTCTAGGTCAATTGCAAACGCCACTTGATATTAGTGCGTCTGGCTGTAAATTGTTGTTTTTGTTTGGCTTGTTCTTTTCTTTATTTTCAATTTACTTAGAATTTTATTGAAAAAAAACTCACCTCTCTTACACCTTTTCAACGTTTTAAGAGAGATTGTTAATGTTAAAAACTAAAGAAATTTAAAAAATTTTAAATTTCTAATTTCTTTTTAATGAAAATTTACCAAAAAAAATTTGAATTGTTTTTCAAGAAATTTCGTGTATTTTTCGTTTTAAAATTTTATGCGTTTGTTTTATTTAAAATTAAAACAACAAATTCTAAAAATAATTTTTTAAAAATTAAAAAAAAACCGTGTAGCCTTAATTGCATTATTTTGTTTTCTTGGCAAACGATTTTATACTATAAAACCAAAATTTTCACACAAAACCAACAAAATTTTGAAAGTAAAAGTTTTCATTAGTATATCTGGTCAAATAAATCATGTGGGGAATTATTAAATATAAATAGCGTCATATCATATATATTTTTTTTAAATTAACCATTTTCCAATTCTTAATTGTTTTTCTCTTATTTTAAGCTATTTTTAAATTCTTTTCATTGTTTATTTATTTCTATTGTTATTTGTTTTTTTGTTTCCAAAAGAAGGAGTGTCAATTTGTTTATTTTGTAATTTTACCTTTATTTTATTGTTTTTGTTTTTCTTTTATTACGCCTTTAAAATATTTATTTTTATTATTAAAATCGATAGAAAATATAATAAAGGATAATAAAGCTTAAGTGCTTTTTAACATTATATGGAAAAGGGAGTGAGAGATAGAGGGAAGGAGAGAATGTTATAGTAATGTAATTAAGATAGGGAAGGTTGGCTGTATAAAATTTAGGAAAATGTTAACAAATAAAGTTCTAAGTTCAGTTCTAGTTCTGTACTAGTTCTGTTCTAGTTCAGTTCTAGTTCTGTTCTAGTTCTGTTCTAGTTCTGTTCTAGTTCTGTTCTAGTTCTGTTCTAGTTCTGTTCTAGTTCTGTTCTAGTTCTGTTCTAGTTCTGTTCTAGTTCTGTTCTAGTTCAGTTCTAGTTCAGTTCTAGTTCAGTTCTAGTTCAGTTCTAGTTCAGTTCTAGTTCAGTTCTAGTTCAGTTCTAGTTCAGTTGTAGTTCTGTTCTAGTTCACTTCTAGTTCAGTTCTAGTTCTGCTCTAGTTCTGTTCTATTTCTGTTCTAGTTCTGTTCTAGTTCTGTTCTAGTTCTGTTCTAGTTCTGTTCTAGTTCTGTTCTAGTTCTGTTCTAGTTCTGTTCTAGTTCTGTTCTAGTTCTGTTCTAGTTCTGTTCTAGTTCTGTTCTAGTTCTGTTCTAGTTCTGTTCTAGTTCTGTTCTAGTTCTGTTCTAGTTCTGTTCTAGTTCTGTTCTAATTCTGTTCTATTTCTGTTCTCGTTCTGTTCTAGTTCTGTTCTAGTTCGGTTCTAGTTCTGTTCTAGTTCAGTTCTAGTTCAGTTTTAGTTTAGTTCTAGTTCTGTTCTAGTTCAGTTCTAGTTTAGTTCTAGTTCTGATCTAGTTCTGATCTTGTTTTGATCTTGTTCTGTTTTAGTTCTGTTCTAGTTCTGTTCTAGTTCTGTTCTAGTTCTGTTCTAGTTCTGTTCTAGTTCTGTTCTAGTTCTGTTCTAGTTCTGTTCTAGTTCTGTTCTATTTCTGTTCTTGTTCTGTTCGAGTTCTGTTCTAGTTCAGTTCTAATTCTTGAGTTCTTGATAACTGTAAACAAATGTTTATCAAAGAGTCCTATCAATCACATGTTTATTAAATGTTTACGTTTTCCTTTTATTTATTAATGAAATTACTGACCAAATCTTTTTTTATAATATTTAATTAGATAATGTCATTGTTGTTATTGTTTTAGAATGATAATGCATTTTATTTCAAAACAATTAAAGTATTAATAGCTTTTTTATTAATTTCTGTGTTGTCAGGTTATTAAGTGAAAAAAACTTATCTTAGTTTTGTCTCTAAGAGGCCGCACACTTCTTGGAAATAAATTTTAAAATATAAACTGAAATTTTTAAAAGAAATTCATAAAATAAACAAATTAATAAAGCAAATAATTTACGACTTTTAGAATTGATGGTATTTTTAATTTTTTTTCCAATTTTCTTAAATATTGTTTATTACTTTTATAAAAATTCTAAAAAATTTCCTTTAAAGTAGTATTTTTCCATTTTTAAAAAGTTTTAACTGATTTTTAAACAAATCTTTATTTTCAAAAGTTAAACACCTTTTAAAAAATTTTCCTCTCGTGAATGAAAACAAATATTTTAATTTTAAACATTTTCACACCAATTAATACCATTTTACACTACTTTAAACCGTTTTACACTGCTTTCAACTAATTCACACATGCATATCACAAACGCTTTATTGCTTATCTCTATTTAAATAAATAATAAAGCAATTTTTGAAAAGATCTTTTTTTTTTGTCTTTTGAAAATTTCCATTTAAATAAATCTCCAGAGAGATAAACATTAACCTACTCTTATAGATAATCGAGGGGTTTTTTTCTACTCTAAATGACAGGCTATACTTCCCCTTATGGTTTTCATTTAAAAGCAGGTTTGGAAAATTCAATAGTATAGAGTTTTTTAAGTACTTTCTCAAAAATAATCTTATCTATTGTCTGGTGTATACACTCGTCTATAGTCTAGTCTGTAGTCTAGTCTATAGTCTAGTCTATAGTCTAGTCTTTAGTCTAGTCTATAGTCTAGTCTTTAGTCTAGTCTATGGTCTAGTCTATAGTCTAGTCTATAGTCAAGTCTATAGTCAAGTCTATAGTCTAGTCTATAGTCTAGTCTATAGTCTAGTCTATAGTCTAGTCTATAGTCTAGTCTATAGTCTAGTCTATAGTCTAGTCTATAGTCTAGTCTATAGTCTAGTCTATAGTCTAGTCTATAGTCTAGTCTATAATCTAGTCTATAGTCTAGTCTATAGTCTAGTCTATAGTCCAGTCTATAGTCTAGCCTAGACTAGCCTATAGTCTAGTCTATAGTCTAGTCTATAATCTAGTCTATAGTCTAGTCTATAGTCTAATATATAGTCTAGTCTATAGTCTAGTCTATAATTTAGTCTATAGTATAGTCTTTAGTCTAATCTATAGTCTACTCTAGAGTCTAATATATAGTCTAGTCAATAGTCTAATCTATATTGTAACATATAGTCCAGTCTCAAATCTAGTTAAAACATTTAATAAAAAAAATTCCCATATCTGGTGTCATTTTAAAATTTCAATTTTCCTTGCCTGATATAAAAATACTTTGTTCTATTCACATACATTTACATATGTACATATTTTGTAAATTTATAAGTGGCGCCACAATGTTGACAAATAGTAAATGAAACAAAATAAACAAAAATAGATGAGGAAAAAAAAAACTGTTCATAAAATACCAGAACAAAAGGATAAGTGTAACAAGAACAATAAAAACAATAGTAACAAAAACAACAATAACAAATTAGAGGTGTTATATACACATGACTGCTTGTCAGTCGGTCTGTCTGTCTGACAGACTGGATTAGAGACCAGCAAAACAGTAATAGCAACTAGTTGCAATGTATGGAAATTTCATCATAACATTTATTATATTATAAAGGGTATAGAGTAGGAATAATAATAATAATAATAATAATAATAATAATAATAATGCTAGTAATAACAACTACAAACTAAGCTATAGCTATTATCCATTTTCTTCATTTTTACACCTCACCCCCTCCCCTTTCCAGCCCCACACTCTTTTTAAACTTACATTCAACCAATTTATATGTTTAGCTTTTATTGTAAACATTATGCTTCTTCTTTTTCTTTAAACATATCTGTCATACCTGCCTGCCTGCCCCTTCTTCATTAAAAACATAACAATCCAACTACACACACACATACCTTTATAAACACAGAGAGGTTGTTGTTAAAAAAATGAAAATAATAAACACTACCGTTATTTTGTTAAAAGGGTTTTTTTTTTGTTTTCTTTCTAAATCACCGAAGAAGAAGATAATAAAGAGTCTTCTTCTAACTAAAATGCAACCTATATCCACCTACACAATAACAAAAAACAACAATAACATTGCCCACAACAACAAATAAGTGTCTTAATAATATGCTGACGTCTCTGTTATTGCTTTGTTTTTAATAGACAAATGACAATATGCAAAAAGACATAAATAACAAATAGAATTTAAATGACAAGCGAAGTGTAAACAAAACAAATTTGTAATAATGAAGCAAAATAACATTTTTATATATTTTCTAGGGATTTTAAAGGAGATTTTAAACAAAAATTAACAGATTTATTAAGTAATTACTACTGCTTAAGATAAAAAGCTATAAAAATGGATAAAGTCAGTAATAAAAGGGATTTTTTTGGAAGATTTTCTAAAAATTATGAAAAAAAATTAATTCCTAACCTTAAAATCAAAATTTTTAAAATTGAATTTTAAGAGTTTCTTTTAACATTTAATAATTAAAATTAACGTGTTGATTAGTTATGCACAAAATCTATTAAATTTTAAAAAAAGTAAAAAATAAAAAAAATATCAAACCTCAAAATTGTTTTCCTTTAAAATTTCATAAGTATTTTAATTTCTTAATGTTTTTGTATTACATGTGTAGGTACTGTGTATAAAAGGAAGTAATTTAATATTTATACATATGACGTTTTTGTCCAGCTATTTTTATATTTAAAACAATAAAACTACAAAGAACAAAGGAAAATATGTATTAATGGAAATGGAAAAAAAGTGGAAAAAATAAATGTATTTATATGCAAAATGAAAATTAAATTATAAAGCCAACTCCTTCCTTAACAAACTAAAAGGTCCTTAGTTGTGATATTTACTTAGCAATAGTTTTTTTTTTTTCATTTAGTAGAGAAATTTCCATTATAGTTAAGTGTTTTATGGAGCTCTTTTTTTGGAGAAGAAGAAGTATCAATGAGATCATATCAGGTATGGAAAACTGAAAAGTTTCCGCTAGACTGCAGAAAGACTATAAATAGTAGGTAGGATTGTAGATTATACTATAGACCAGACTATGGACTAGATTATAGAGTAGCCCATAGACTAGACTATAGAGACTACAGACTAGACTATAGACTAGACTATAACCTAGACTATAGACTAGACTATAGACTAGACTATAGACTATACTATAGACTATCCTATAGACTAGACTATAGTCTAGTCTATAGTCTAGACTATAGACTAGACTATAGACTAGACTATAGACTAGACTATAGACTAGACTATAGACTAGGCTATATACTAGATTATAGACTAGACTATAGACTAGACTATAGACTAGACTATAGACTAGACTATAGACTAGACTATAGACTAGACTATAGACTAGAATATAGACTAGACTATAGACTAGACTATAGACTAGACTATAGACTAGAATATAGACTAGACTATAGACTAGACTATAGACTAGACTATAGACTAGACTACAGACTAGACTAAAGACTGGACTAAAGACTAGACTATATCCTAAACCTTAGACTAGACTATAGACTACACTATAGACTAGAGAATTGAAAATTAAAAAAAATTATCTCTATCAAAATGTACTAAACCACTAACTTATCCATGCCTGGATCTGAAAATATTTTACTTGTGTAGGAAAAAAACTAGTAGTAAATACATTTAAAGTTTTAGCTTTTTCTTGTATTATGGCAAATTTGTAATGAAATGTGTTATTGATTTTTCCATTTTATGTTTCTATTATTTGTTTAAATATAGAATTTTTTATTTAAAACAAACGTATAACGTTATTTTATTTAAAATACAAACGTAATGGGTTTTAAATTACTTATCCCTAGAGTCATCGCCATATATTAACATTGTCCTTGATGATGATAATAACCTAGCCAAACCCAGAAAATGACATAATGCCTTTTATATTATTTTAGTCAGAAAATGCTAAATAATTGAAATGTATTTTTCTATGTTCAGCAGAGAGAACAGTTGTCAAATTATTTAAGCCAGTTGACAGTTTTAGATATTACTTTTTTTAAAGCAAAATATGGCAACTCTTTTAGTTAACATTTGAAACATTTAATTAATTTGTTTATTAAATAACAATAAAACATGGATTTAACTTTGACAAATTGTTTATTAAACTAATGATTTAAACAAATTTACACCTCATTTCCCCCGTTTGATCTTTTCCTCTCTCTCTCTCTATTTCACTCTATTTCTTTTTATCATTTAACAATTCCTTGCTTCTTCTCTACATCTTAAAGTTTCCAATATTTGGAAAAAATATTTTCATTTGTGAAAATTAACAAAAAATGTGTTAATTTTCCCAACAAACACCGAATATATTTGTGATATTTATCTCTCACAGTTAAAGAGTAAAAAACGACCCCCTGAAGAGCTTCTCATTGTTTAACACTTGTTTGCTTTTGCTCGCTCTCTCAAACTCTCTCTAATATTCACCTACTAAACAATTAATTCAAATATTAAATAATAAATTTTCTTTAGATAAATAAAATCTTTTGTTTTTATTAAAAGAAAAACTTTCGTTTTTCTTTTTAATTTTCATTACCTCATTTTCTCTCTTTAATATTCACCATATTGTGTGGGGGATACACAACCGTTATCTTAAGAGGTCTCTTCCCATTTATAGATTTGTTTGGTAGGAGCACATTATCTCTATAGGTTTGAGTGTGAAAATGTGTCTTTAATACTTACGCACTTTAAAGAAGCACCAGCAGCAACACGTGTGTGTATGTGAAAATGTCAGAATAAACAAAACATTGAGAAGAGTGTTGCCATATTGTTTAAAGAGGAAATTTGTGATAAAATGTAGATGATAGATGGATTATGGATAAGACTAGACTATAAAATAGACTAGACTATAGGCTAGACTATAGACTAGACCATACACTAGACTATAGACCAGACAAGACTAGTCTATAGACTGGACTATAGACTAGACAATAGACTAAAATATAGACTAGACTATAGACTAGATTAAAGACTTGACTATAGACTAGAATAACTACTATAGACTAAACTGTAGACTAGACTATAGACTAGACTATAGACTAGACTATAGACTAGACTATAGACTAGACTATAGACTAGACTATAGACTAGACTATAGAGTAGACTATAGACTACACTATAGACATAGACAAGACTATAGACTAGACTATAGACTGGACTATAGGCTAGACTATACTATAGACTGGACTATAGGCTAGACTATACTATAGACTAGACTATAGGCTAGACTATACTATAGACTAGACTATAGGCAAGACTATAAGCTAGATTATAGACTAGATTTTAGACTATAGTCTAGTCTAGACTATAGACTAGACTATAGATTAGACTATAGACTAGACTATAGACTAGACTATAGACTAAACTATAGACTAGATTATAGACTAGACTATAGATTAGACTTAAGACTAGACTATAGACTAGACTATAGACTAGTCTATAGAGTAGACTTTTGACTAGACTATAGACAAGACCATAAACTAGACTATGGACTAGACTATAGACTAGACTATGGACTAGACTATAGACTAGACTATAGACTAGACTATAGACTAGACTAAAGACTAGACTAAAGACTAGACTAAAGACTAGACTATACTGTAGACTGGACTATAGACAAGACCATAAACTAGACTATAGAGTAAACTATGGACTAGATTAGAGACTTTAGATTAGACTATAGACTAGACTGTAGACTAGACTATAAACTAGACTATAGACTACACTATAGACTTGACTATAGACTCTACTATAAACTAGACTATATACCAGACTCTAGACTATACTATAGACCAGACTATAGTCTAGTCTATAGTAGACTAGACTAGGCTATAGGCTAGATTATAGACTGGACTATAAACTTATTTCTTTTTAAAAAGTTGTAATTTTCATGTGATATTTGTTAAGTTTCGTTTATTCCTTTCTATTGGCAACATTTCTACAGAGTTGTCATTTGTAAAGCACTCGTCTGGCAACTCATTGTGTTTGCCTTTAACATTCTCCAACTATCTCGCGCTCTCTCTTTCTCCCTACAGATAGTAAATGTTTTTTAGTAAATGATTCCTTGTTTTTGTTGTTGTTGTTTTTTTCTTTAACTAAATGAGAATGTGTGCTGATATGTTTATTAGGGATAACAAAAAAAAACTGTATTAGATTAAACAAAAAGAACGCATTTTATTTAATTTAGTTGTTAGTATTACATTCTTCTCCTACTGCTTACTTATTACTCACTTATACACTTATAATTCATACACTAGAGCAAAATATGTGTGAAGAAACTCACGGAGAAATAGAAGAAAAACAAAAACAATGTCTATATGTAGTGTTTTTTTGATTCAACAATTTCAGTACATTTGTGCACTTATGAGAGTCAACATGTTATTTTGAAATATATATTTTTTAAACAGAAATAATAAATATTTTGTTTTTTAAATAAGAAAAAATCTCCAGTTAATATTAAAGAAAAATATAATATTAAAAGTAAAACTAAATAAAGTGTTGTTTTAATAAAAGTTCGTTATTATAAATAAAGAAAATTTATAAAATCTCTAAAAAAACAAGTGTTTAAAACTTTACACCGTAAGAAATTTTTTAAAAATTTTATTTAATAAAAGTAAAATTTAACAAAAAATATGTAAATTAGTAAATATTTTCTTTTAAACTAAAAGAAACCTAATAAAAGTGTATAAAAAACAACAAATAGAAAATATTCCATTAAAAAAGCCAAAAATAAACTAAATAGAGAAAAAAATACATTAAGCAATAGCAACAAAAAAAAAAGAATTTGTTAAACAAAAAAAAAATACCAAATTAAATGGAACAAAATTTTAAAAAGAAATATATAACAAATACAAAAGTGAAACACATATATAAACAATAAAATTAAATAATATTTATATAAAACAAATTTAAAAGAAATTTAAACAAAATAATAAATACAAAAATATATATTTAATATATATAAAATAAAAAAAATAATAAATTCAAAAATAAATAATTAAATAATTAAAACAATATAATAAATATTAAAAAGAATAAATTTTTGAAAAGATTATATTAAACAACAAACCATTTTTTAACAAAAAATAAGTTTAAAGATTTTAAAGAATATTTATCGTTTTTGGGTTAGATTGGCGACTATTACATTAAAAACAAGTGTGAAAAAATTATTATTTTTAATAAGATTTTTGTAAACTTTAATTTTGTTAATTTTACAATTTTTATAAAAATTTTGCGAGATGTGTTTCTGTAATGTTTTCAATTTAAAAACAATTTTCAAAATTAAAAAAAAAACATGTTCAAACTTTCTGAATTTTAAAAATTTTAAAATAAATTCCAATTTTTTACGAAAATTTGAAATACAATTACATATTTTCAATTTTTAGAAATTTTTGCGCCACCTTTTATGTAATTTTTTTTCAATTTATAAAGAGTTTTCAAAATTTTTAAAAAAATTGTCAAAACTTTCTGAATTTTAAAAATTTTAGAAAAAATTTTAAAAATTTACAAATTTTTTTAAAATCATTCACTTTTATTCACCAAACAAAATTTTTTGCTTCTTTCATGTTTTCAAATACGCTCCGTATGTTGAAGAGACACGGTATAGGTTTAGGTGTAATTCTGTGGACCAATTTGACATATATCCTCCTTAATCATACGCGATATATACATATTAATACAACCATGGAACTTACAAAGTTATTAGCAAACGAAAATCAATAGTTTTATAAAATTCATAAATTTACAAAATTATACACGTATTTCAAAAGAGATTTCAAATATCTAACAAATACCAATACAGCAAAGTTATCAATCTAAAGTGAATGCCAAACAAAACCAAAATCTTAAGAAATTTTAACATTTAGAACAAAATATTACAAAAAATACCTTTTATTCCTTATTTATTAATACTACGTGAACTCTTTATAATGTTATCATTTTAAAATGAATGATTTTTTTGCAAAACAAAAACAAATTTTCTCATAATGTTTTACTTTTCATATCAATTGTTTTTAAATTCTTTGTCGTTTTGTGGTTGTGGTTTTAATTGCACTTAAGCTTTTGCAATTACAGTGCTCACACTCACACACACACTAAAAGAACACAACAAATCAATAGTGACAAAGTTAACGGACTAATTACAAAATAAAAACACAAAGAGGAAGAAAGACAAGAAGAAGATGAAAAAAACAATAACATGACCTGACATTTAACACACTGCAATAAAATAAAAAGGTTGCCATATCAACCTAATGGTAGTGAATAGATATTCACCGGGAATTGATAGTTTTTTTAAAAGGATGATATTTAGAAGATAAAAAACAATATAAAAGGTGATAAAAGAAAAGTTTTAAGGAAGAACTTAAAAGAACACAAATCTATTGATGTATTTTTATGAAATTTAAATTTTTAATTGTTTTTTAACATAAAATTGTGGAAAATTTGGAAGTTTTTTAAATAACGTTAAAGAAAATGTTTGAAAAAATGTTTTGTTGTTTGATAATTGTAAATATTATTATAATTTAATAAAACTTAAGTGATATAAGATAAAAATAAATAAATAAAACTAAAATAATGGAAAATATTGTAAATTTAAAGGATTTTCTTAGAAATTTTGTTACTTTTTTTAAATTTTGTTAAATTTTCTTAAAATTTTACTAAAAAAGTGTTTTAAAACCAATATTTTTAAAATTTCAGTTTGTTTACTTTAAAGAAAAGTGTTTTATGAAAAAAGCCATGTGACTTAATTTTGAAAACAAAACGTTACTTAAATGAAGAAAAGAAAAAAATCGTAAAGAAAAATAATAAAATAAAAAGTGTTTTAAAAGAAAAACTAATAAAAAAACCGCAAAAAAATAAAGAAAAACTCAAAGTGTTTTTAAGCCAATTAAGAGAAAAATTCAAACTATTTTTAACTAAAATACACAAGAAAATAAAAATAAAGTATAGTAGAAACAAACCCCCGATGGCAACATTAGCAATAGAACAAATAAACGCCCACAACGCCAGCGCCACGACGACCACAGAGCCCATTAAGATACCCCTCAATAACGAAGAACGTTTATCTACACAATTGTCTACGGGATCGGCCGACAGTGCCTGTTGTGTGGTTAATAATGGCCATTCAACCACAAATTCCACAGTCTATTTGACCAGCAGCAGCTGCAGTCAACAGAATAAAAAAGATTCTACCCAATCTTTAAATATACGCAGTGCCTCCTTGAGTTTACATGCTGGTGTGGGTCATGCTAAATCCCAATTGCATAAATTGAAACAGCCAGCCTATAGGCAATTACTTTCACAAGATAGTGGCATAGATAATGATCGTGATTCGGCTATAGGCTCTCAGCAGCAACTTAAATCGGCTCAATGTTCTAGCTCGAGCAGTGAGTCTATAGGCGCTAATTCCTCAGGGGATTTATCGCAATCTAAATACTCAGAAGATAATTTAGATACCGAATCGTCGTCGGGTTATTCGGGTAGTACACATAATTTTGGTGCCACTCGACGCATTAAGTATAAATCCTGTAATAGTTCTACGACTTTAGGATGTTTGGGTCTAGAAGATCGTATAGATGAGGTAGAAGATCTACATGATGATGAGGATGATGATGATGAAGAAGATGTTGATGCCGAGGAAGAGGAAGATAACTCTGTTGAAGATGATGAGGAAGAAGAAGAAGAGGAGGAGGAAGAAGATGCTAATGATAGTGGTTTACAAATGTCCTTACTTCCCCATAAGGACTTGAAAGAAACTAAACATTCTACATCATTACAAAATCCCGATAAACTTCAGCATCATCCAAAAACCTCGGCTTTAGCCTTAAAAGTTACCACTAAAACACAACCCCCAACAAAAACTGCTTCATCTACTTCTACATCTGGCACCACTAACAGCAACCATCATAAAGAACAAGTTTTAGCCACCGATGGCAATTACTATTTCCCTCTACTCAATATCTCCGATGATCCCACAATCAATCCAAAACTCATCAATAAAAGAGATGGTCTACAGGATTGTATGTATTATTTGGATGAATTTGGTAGTCCAAAATTGCGTGAGAAATATGCTCGCAAACAAAAACAAAAAGAACTTAAACAACATGCAAAAGCTTTGAAGAAAAAGGCTGAAGAAGAATCTTCTAAACAGAAATCCAAAAATTCATCTGAAACTCACTGTGATACTAAAGAAAATAATAGTAAAATTAACAATAATAATAATAGTAATTTAAGTTATGCTAAGAAATCAGCGAAAATTAGTTGTAAGGATAATCCAACAGATGAAGCCGAAATTGCCGAGGAGGTGGAAGAAGTACAGCAGCAGCAACAACATAAGCATACACCTCATACTACACCTTCGTGTGTTAGTTGGACTAAAGTTGTTCAAAAATTTAAGAATATCATAGGTAAAGTTGAATTGTTTTTGTCAAAGTGGTTTGAAACGTTGAATTTATTAAAAAACATTTCATATTTTTTGTCAATTTAAAACAAAATTTTCTTTAAATTTGTTAAATATTACAAAATTGTGTTAAAATATCTATTAATTTCTAATAGCAATATGGCAACACTTGATTATGTTATCAATCTAATGTGAATGATTACAAACAGCTGCAATTGAACCAGAACAGAATTAGCTATACCAGAATTGAATATGAATCGAACTAGAACTAAACTAAAACTTAACTAAACTAGAACTGAAGTAGATCTTAACTAAACTATAACTAAACTAGAACTTAACTGAACTTAACTGAACTAGAACTTAACTATATCTAAACTAGAACAGAACTAGAACAGAACTAGAACAGAAGTAGAACTGAACTAGAACTGAACTAGAACTGAACTAGAACTGAACTAGAACTGAACTAGAACTGAACTAGAACTGAACTAGAACTGAACTAGAACTGAACTAGAACTGAACTAGAACTGAACTAGAACTGAACTAGAACTGAACTAGAACTGAACTAGAACTGAACTAGAACTGAACTAGAACTGAACTAGAACTGAACTAGAACTGAACTAGAACTGAACTAGAACTGAACTAGAACTGAACTAGAACTGAACTAGAACTGAACTAGAACTGAACTAGAACAGAACTAGAACAGAACTAGAACAGTACTAGAACAGAACTAGAACAGAACTAGAACTAAACAGAACTAGCACATAACTAGAACGGAACTAGAACAGAACTAATCTGAACTAGAACAGAACTAGAACAGAACTAGAACAGAACTAGAACAGAACTAGAACAGAACTAGAACAGAACCAGAACCGAACTTGAACAGAACTGAACTAGAACTGAACTAGAACTGAATTAGAACCGAACTAGAACTAAACTAGAACTGATTTAGAATTGAACAAGAACTGAACTAGAACTGAACTAGAACAGAACTAGAACTAAACTAGAACTGAACTAGACCTAAACTAGAACTGAACTAGACCTAAACTAGAACTGAACTAGGTTTGAACTAAAACTGAACTAGAACTGAACTGGAACTCAACTAGAACTGAACTAGAACTAAACTATAACTGAACTAGAACTAAACTAAAAGTGAACTAGAACAGAACTAAAATAGAACTAGAACTGAACTAAACTAGAACTGAACTAGAACTAGAACTGAATTAGAACTAAAGTAGAACTAAACTGGAACTGAACTTAACTAACCTAAAACTGAACTAGAACTAAAGAGTAACTAAACTAGAACTAAACTAAAACTGAACTATTACCAAGCTAGAACTAAACTAGAATTAAACTATAACTAAAAAAGAACTAAACTAGACCTTAAATGATCTAGAACAAAACTAGAAATGAACTAGTGCTGCTCTTGAACTAAACATGAACAAAACAGGAACTTAATTTGAACAAGAAGTAAACTAAAATTGGTCATGTTTTATCAGTATTTTAGCATTTAAATTTTTATATAAAATACAAAATTTAAGCAAACATCAAAAATCTACTAATTTTTTATTAAATTTTTACAACCTTTTTTGCTTAAAATTGGCAAAAGTTAGAAAAAACAAAGTATTAATATCTCAGTCTTAATGTAGAATGTGTTATGTTAACACTCCCATGTGAATGATAATTTAAAAGAATGTAAACAAACAATGCATAGACAAACATTTGACATTAAGCAAAATAACAAGAAAAACACAAACAGGGGCAAAAATGACATGTCATTAATTGAAAAAAAAAAGAAATTAACAATTTGGGACAAATTTTTTAAAGAAAATTTATTAAATTTCTGAAAAATTATTAAACCATTTAGTATATTCTTTAAAAAAATAACTATTTTATCATGAAATAAATACAACAAATAACTAATCTTTAAATTTTATATACCTCAACATTTTTGAAATATTTTCATAATATTTTAAACTTTTTCTTTATCAATTTATTTTACTTCTTTTTTAACAATTTACTTACTAATTTTTTTCATTATTTTCTTCTATTTTTAGGTAAGTTTCTAAGTGTTATTTTATCATTGTTTAGACGTGCGATAAGATTTTGAGCTTTTTTCCTTTTCCCAACCCGAAAAATAAGGTAAAGTGTTTTTAGTGATAATCTATTTGTTATATATTATGATTTATACACAAATAAAAATTGCCAACTAACGAACGAACAAATGAGATTAGATGTCAAAAGGGATTTGAAAATATTATCTTTAAATTTTATAGAACAAGATTTATTACGGAAATTGTTTGACAAAAATAAAGTAAATTAAACAAATTTTGAGAAGTTTTTAAGAAATTTGTTCAAACAATAAATAACAACAATCAATTTTTGTTAAACAAACTCCATTTTACTTAAAGTTTTAGATTTCTATCACAAAAATAAAATCCGCAAAATTTTGTTTTGTAATAAATGTAAACAGAAGAAAAATCTCTAACTGTCACACTTTTCTACAAAGTTGCCAATTGAATGTTGTTTATAAATGGTATTGCCAGGTGGTTTTTGACTAAGTAAAAAGGTTTTTAAGCGTTTTTCCATTGTTTTCTTAAACAATCTAGTAAAATGAGAATTTTAGTTATAAATTTATAACAAAATCTTATTTATAATAATAAATTATTAAACAAATTACTTTAAAACTCAGTTTCTGTATAATTCCCTATATATTTATTGTAATTAATTGCAATTTTTTCTATTTCTTCTTATATTTCTTTGTTTTTTTTCGAAATGTAATATTTAAATCACTTCCCTACTACATGTTTCCAAATGAACTTTGTACTTTTTTGTTTTTAATAATTATCACTTAATTATTATAAATAAACTATTTTGTTGTTATTGTTGTTGTGTTAGCATTATAATGTTAATTTGTTTATATTGTGTAAAAAACAAAAGAATTATACTATTATTCTTAAAAAGATTTAAAAATATTGCACAAATATAAAAAAAAACTATTTTTTACTAATTGCACAACAATTCTTTAAAAAAAAAACTATAAAAATGACTTTTCCTGTAAAAAATAAAAAGAAAAAAATTGGAAAATTTTTATTTAACAAATCATAAAAGTATTTACTGTTAATAGAACAAGAAGAACAAAGGATCTTTTAAATGTAAACAAATTATATTATTTTCATTATTAAAACAATAAGATGATAACAAAAGTAACAGTGTTACCACGACAGCGATTTCCTGATACAAAAAAAAAATAACTCTTTTTACACCTAAAACTTTTTAACTTCAAAAAAGTTGTTAAACATTAGCAAAAGTTTTAAATTAAATGAAAGAGTTAAAAACTATTTGAAAATTTTTGTTTTAAAGCAATTTAAAATAGTAGTAGAAATACTACTTTTTTAGGAAATGTTTTAAAATTGCTAAAATTTGTTATCCATATGAAAGTATGCATAAAATAAATAAAAATAATTATATAAAATTTTTTAAAAAAGTAGTAGAAATACTACTTTTTGTTAAAAAAATTTTAAATGTAACAAAAAAGTTGTAAAAAATTATGCCAAAAGTTTTGAGTTTAGTTATTTAATTGAAATCGCTGAAAAATTTACAGTTTTATTCCTGTTTAAAATAGTAGTAGAAATACTACTTTTTAAAAAATGTCTTAAAATTGCTAAAATTTCTTATTTATATGAAAGTATGCTAAAAACAAAGAAACGTGCTTGTATACAATTTTCTAAAAAAGTAGTAGAAATACTACTTTTTGTTAAAAAATTTTAAAATATAACAATAAAGTAGGTAAAAATGACGACAAAATGTTTAGATTGCTTCATTAAGTTGAAATATTTACTAAAATTACATTTTTATTAATTTATAAAATAGTAGTAGAAATACTGCTTTTTTAAAAATATCTTAAAATTGCTAAAATTTCTTATTTATATGAAAGTATACTAAAAACAAAGAAACATGCTTATTAAAAAAAATTTCTAAAAAGTAGTAGAAATACTACTTTTTGTTAAAAAATTTTAAAATATAACAATAAAGTAGTAAAAAATTACGACAAAATGTTTAGATTGCTTCTTTAAGTTGAAATATTTACAAAAAATACATTTTTATAACTTTATAAAATAGTAGTAGAAATACTACTTTTTTAAAAAAGTCTTAAAATTGTTAAAATTTCTTATTTATATAAAAGTATGCTAAAAATTAAGAAATATGCTTTTAAAAAATTTTCTAAAAAAGTAGTCGAAATACTACTTTTTCAAAAAAAATTTGAAATATTACCAAAAAGTTGTAAAAATGTATGCCAAAATGTTTAGCTTACTTCATTAAGTTGAAATATTTACCAAGATTACATTTTTATAACATTTCAAAATAGTAGTAGAAATACTACTTTTTTAAAAATATCTTAAAGTTGCTAAAATTTCTTATTTATATGAATGTATGCTAAAAATTAAGAAATATGCTTATAAAAAATTTTCTAAAAAAGTAGTAGATCTACTACTTTTTTTAAAAAATTTCGTTAATATTACCAAAAAGTTTTAAAAAAGTATGCCAAAATGTTTAAATTGCTTTATTAAGTTGAAATATTTACTGAAATTGCTTTTTGATAACTTTTTAAAATAGTAGTAAAAATACTACTTTTTTGTAAAAGTTTTAAAATTGCAGTTTATTTCAAAAAATTGAGTTTCTTTATTTAAAATTAAAACTTTTAACGCATTTTTTTCAATTTCAACTTTAAAATGTAATTTTTCTTGATTTTTTTTTTCTTGAAATTGTTTTGCTTTAATAAATTTTATTAAAAGATAATTATTGTTATTTTCCTGTTTATAAATAAAATTTTTTATATTATTGTTGTTACTATATGCCTTAACACATAAAACAGCTTATTTTTTTTCTTATCGCAAAAATATTGTGTTTTTTTTTTCTTTTTTGCATTATTTTAGCCTTTTTTTATTGTTGATAATAACAATTAACATAAATTAACATGATTTAACATGTTTTTTTTTGTACTTTTTTTATTCATATAATTTTATTTTTTTTTTTACTTTTTTCATTAACTTTTGCTTTCTTTTTGTTCTATATATTTTTTTAACAAATTTTAAAAAATATTTCTATTTTTTTAAATCTTTTTGTTGTTGCTGACTTTGTTTAACCTCCACCTTGATTATCTTTAAAAAAAACACATTTTTTGTTTTTTTT
This sequence comes from Lucilia cuprina, assembly GCF_022045245.1. NCBI lineage: Eukaryota > Metazoa > Arthropoda > Insecta > Diptera > Calliphoridae > Lucilia > Lucilia cuprina. The sequence goes on from NC_060951.1 coordinate 6,405,323, forward strand.
TTCTTATTTTAATTTAAAAATTTTGTTTTGACGTCAAATTTTTATAGATTTTTTTATTGTTTTCTGAATGGGGTGTGTCTTTTCTTTATATATTTTTCTTAATTTGTTGTTATTTTTCTTTTTATAAATTTAACGAAAAAATTTAATTATTTCACTTTTTTTCAACATCCTCCTAAAGATATGCTTTACGTTTTGTTTATAAGTTATTCTAACTGTTACATTTTCTCTTCCTTTTGCTGGTTGTTTTGTAATTGACAAAGTTGCCACTATGTAAAAAAAACTATAAAACTGAACTGTAAATTGTAAACATTAGACACTTAGAGAAAAAGTATGAATAACATTCAGAAAATTGTATCAATTTATATGAAATTTATAAATTTTGTTAAAAAATGTTAAATTTTAAACAAAAATACTTAAATCTTTAACAAATTCATTTAAAATTTGTTTTTCTCTCTACGTCATTTCAAAATTTATAGGCGTTTCTTTTTTCATAAATTTCCTACACGCGTTTTATTTTTTTGTCTATTATTAATGTTGATAAATTTTGTTGTTGTTTTTGTTTTAAAACTGTTTTTTATATATTTTCTTTTTTTTATAATCATAAAAAGAGATCTTATTTTTTTATAATTTCAGTAAATATTTTTGTTATTTTTTGTCAGGCGTTTAAAAATGTCATGTGTTTCTCTTCTATTTGTTATTTTTAATTTTAATAAAAAAAAATATATATTAAAGTAGTAGCATTAAAAATAACATTAATTAAATATTTAAATTAATCTGGTTTAATAAACAATTTTATGGTTTTAGTTAAAGTAAACAAAATACTACTATTTTTTACAAAAAATCTTATTTTTGAAAAAAAAATGTTAAAAACAAATAGCAAATTTTTCCTTAACTGCCAATTACTTTAAAATCCTAAAAAATATACATTTTTAAGGTTTTTTAAAAAAAGTAGTAGAAATACTACCTTTTTAAAATGCTTTAAAATAGCTAAAATTTTTCAAACATATGAAAGTAGATTAAATAAATATAAAGAAACACATTTTAATTTTTCAAAAAACGTACTAAAAATACTACTTTTTATTAAAAAATTGTATAATTTTCCAAAAAAGTACTAAAGAAATTACACCAAAAATTTTTATTTATTTCATTAAGTTGAAATCTATTTAAAGTTTTCATTTTTATAGCTTTTGAAATTAGTAGTAGAAATACTACTTTTTTTAAAATGTCTTAAAATAGTAAAAATTTCTTTTACATATGAAAGTATGTTTAATATAAAAAAAGAAACATATTTAAACTTTTCAAAAAACGTACTAAAAATACTACTTTTTATTAAAAAATTTTATAATTTTTCAAAAAAGTACTAAAAAAATTATACCAAATATTTTTATTCATTCCATTAAGTTGAAATCTTTTAAAATAGTTTAATTTTAAGGCTTTTGAAAATAGCAGTAGAAATACTACTTTTTTAAAGTACCTTAAAATAGTAAAAATTTTTCATACATATGAAAGTATGTTCAATATAAAAAATGAAACAAATTTTAACTTTTCAAAAAACGTACTAAAAATACTACTTTTTATTAAAAAATTTTATAATTTTTCAAAAAAGTACTAAAAAAAATTACACCAAAAATTTTTATTCATTCCATTAAGTTGAAATCTTTACAAAAATTTCATTTTTTAAGCTTTTTAAAATAGTAGTAGAAATACTACTTTTTTAAAAATGTCTTAAAATAGTAAACATTTCTTATACATATGAAAGTATGTTTAATATAAATAAGGAAACACATATAAACTTTTCAAAAAAACGTATTAAAAATACTACTTTTGTTAAAAATTGTATAATTTTTCAAAAAAGTACTAAAAAAATTACACCAAAAATTTTTATTTATTCTATTAAGTTGAAATCTTTACAAAGATTTCGGTGTAAAAGCTTTTAAAAATAGTAGTAAAATACTACTTTTTTAAAAAATGCCTTAAAATTACAAAAAAAAATACAAATTAATATGAAAAGAAGTTAAATTCTTTAATATTTAAATAAAACTTAGAAAATTTTCAGCTTAAATTTAAATTTTTTATAAACTTTCCAAATTTTATAATAAATTTAAAATTTAATTGTTTTTTTCTCCACAACAGTTAACAGTTAATTTTCTGCTAGTTGTTTTTTAGTCATTTATATTTTTCCGGCAAAAAAACAAAAAAACATTTCTTTGTTTCTCTTGTTTTAAAATTACAAGAAAAACTATATAATAAAATAAAAATAATTCTTTTTTTAACAGTCGCGTGACAGTAAAATGAAAATTATCTTTAAACGCCATCATCGTTCGATGTCGCTGTCGTGGTCGCCCTACTCTGCTGCAGTCTATAATAAATTTTCCTTTTCCGTCACTTGTTTTTTTGGGTTAAAATTAAACTTTGTTTTCTGTTTAAATATTCATTAATTTACTATATACTGCAAATGTGTTTTTATGGCAGTTTTTTTTTATTTATTGTCTCTTCATTATTAAATCATGTGATAACATGACGTTAAATTTTTGTTCTTTTTTTATTTCAACTTAAACAATAAAAATTATTGATTTTTTTTAAGGCTTAAAAATAAAGTAATTTTTTTTAATAAAATTTAAGAAAATATTGCTTTATTTTGAAGAAATTTTTAAAATTTTCAAAAATTTTCATAAATTTTTACTTTTTTATCACAATTTTATTTAAAATTCATGTAATAACCTTTTCTTAATAGGATTTCTCTTTAAATTCTCTTAATAACTTTAAAAATCGCTTCAATTACAAAACTAAACATCTGGTATCTCATTTTATGTTGTGTTTTGTTTACTGTGTACTTTTTCTTTCATCTATCCTACGGTATGGAATATACACTAGTCTATAGTCTTGTCTATAATCTTGTTATAGTCTTGTCTATAATCTCGTCTATAGTCTAGTTTATAGTCAAGCCTATGGTCTAGTTTATAGTCTAGTCTATAGTCTATTCTATAGTCTAGTCTAAAGTCTAGTCTATAGTCTATTCTGTAGTCTAGTCTATTATCTAGCCTACAGTCTAGTCTTTATTCTAGCCTATAGTCTAGTCTATAGTCTATTCTATAGACTTGTCTATAGTCTAGTCTATAGTCTAGTCTATAGTCTAGCCTATAGACTTTTCTATAGTCTAGTCTATAGTCTTTAGTGTAGTCTATATTCTAGTCTATAGTCTAGTATATAGTCTAGTCTATAGTCTAGCATTTAGTCTAGCCTATAGTCTACTTTATTGACTTGTCTATAGTCTAGTCTATAGACTTGTCTATAGTCTATTCTATAGTCTTTAGTATAGTCTATATTCTAGTCTATAGTCTAGTATATAGTCTAGTCTATAGTCTAGTCTTTAGTCTAGTCTATAGTCTAATCTATAGTCTAGTCTATAGTCTAGTCTATAGTTTAGTCTATAGTATATTCTTTAGTCTAGTCTATAGTCTAATCTATAGTCTAGTCTATAGTTTAGTCTATAGTCTAGTCTATAGACTAGTCTATAGTCTAGTCTATAGTCTAGTCTATAGTCTAGTCTATAGTCTTGTTTATAGTCTAGTCTATAGACTAGTCTATAGTCTAGTCTATAGACTAGTCTATAGTCTAGTCTATAGTCTAATCTATAGTCTAGTCTATAGTCTAGTCTATAGACTAGTCTATAGTCTAGTCTATAGACTAGTCTATAGTCTAGTCTATAGACTAGTCTATAGTCTAGTCTATAGTCTAGTCTATAGTCTAGTGTAGTCTGTAGTCTAGTCTATAGTCTAATCTATAGTCTAGCCTATAGTCTAGTCTTTAGTCTAGTCTATAGTCTAGTCTATACTCAAGTCTATAGTCTATAATCTAGTCTATAGTCTAGTCTATAGTCTCGTCTATAATCTAGTCTATAGTCTAGTCTATAATCTTGTCTACAGTCTAGTCTGTAGTCTAGTCTACAATCTAGTCTATAGTCTAGTCTATATTGTAATTTATAGTCTAATCTGTAATCTAGTCTATAGTGTTGTCCATAAGTTGATGTTGTAGTCTGGTCTATTATTTAGACCATTTAGTCTCCATTTTAAAACGATAAATAGAAAAATAACAATCAATTCTTTAAAATTAAAGTAATAGCAAATGAAATGCTTAAATAAAAACAACACATATGGCAACACCATTATTACACAAATTGACAACTCCCACTTTGTATAGGACCGCCATTTGCTTGCAGCTTAGTGTTGAAACTTTGTTGAAAACAGAAAAAGCTCCAAAAACCAAAGGCAATCTACAAATGTGATTTAATTAAGTTAAAATAATAAATAAATTAGCAACATTTAATTAAAATTTTAAAATTAAATGAAATAACAACTATTTTGCTTTAAAATTATATAAATTCTTAAAGAAATCAACTGCAGCAACTTAAATAGTAACTTGACTGTTGTATGTTTATGGACAGCCGCCATTTGCATATATTTTAGTGTTAACATACATTTTTTTTGCATACATTTTAGTGTTAACAACTTTTTTTAAGTAAAAATAGCTGCAAAACTAATCAAATTTATAAAACTCATTTTAAATTAAAGATAAATTCCAAAAAATTTTCAAAATCAAACTTAAAAGTAAGTAAATAATTCAAAATTTAATCCCTAAATATTTGCAGAATTAAAAAATCGCCAAAAAAAAAATATTGACATTTGATTGAAAACAACCAAAAAAAACCATCAATTTTGTTTGTTTGTCATTATCATCATGATAAATGTGATGGCTATTGAAAAAAATCCGCAAAAAAAGCAACAACAAAAAAATCAAAATCAAATGACAATGTCAAATTGAATGAAATGAAAACAACTTAGATAAAAATAAGAAAATTAAATTAAAAAAATAAATAGATTTATTTTTAGCAAAGTAAATATTGAAAAAATATTTGGCAAAAAGAAATAATATAATAAACAATAACATTACTAACTACTTAAAGGTAACAGTCAATATGCAAATATTTACAAAGAAAAAAAGTTCACATATAATAACGATACTTATAACAAATATTTAACTTTTTTTTGCAATTAATAACAAATCTATCATAATTTGAACAGAAAAGGAAAAAATAATTAACACTTTAGATTAGATTGAAATTTTTTCTGCTTTTTTTTAAATTTTGATAATATTTGAGTGTTAATTATTAATTTTCACTTTTTATTATAAATTATTGGTAAATATTTCGATTAATTTCAAATTATATGTTATTTGGCAAGTGTCATCACATGATTAAATTATTGAAAATGCAAATAATGTTTGAGTATATTTAGAAAGTAAATAAATAAATAAATTGAAAATTAAATTATAGTTAAATAATGATATAAGTTAATTATTAAATAAACAATTATTAAAGAAATAGTTTAATAGTTTTCTAAATGTTAATGCAGATGTTAAAACTTTATCAAAACCTTTAAATTTCTATTGAATTCCCTAAAAATATTTAAAATCTTTTTAAATTTCTGAAAATTAATAGAAATTTCTATAAAATTATTCAAAATCTTTGAATTATCTTTAAATTAACTTGAAATCTACAAATTCTTATAAAATTCCTTATAAAACTACAAAATCTCTTTAAATTTCTATAAAATACATAAAAATCTCCTTAAATTTTCCAAAATTTCTTTAAATTCCTCAAATATTTACAAAATCTCTTTAAATTTTATCAAAACTTTCAAATTTCAAATAAATTCCCTTAAAATATTTAAAATCCCTTTAAAATTTCTAAAAAATTAAAACAAATTTCTTTAAAATCTTTCAAAATCTATAAAATATCTTTAAATTAACTTGAAATCTACAAAGACTTAATAAATTCAAACCTCTTTAAATTCCTTTAAAATACACAAAAGTTTACGTAAATTTTCGAAAATTTCTTTAAATTCTTCCAATATCTACAAAATTTCTTTAAATTTCATCAAATCCCTAAAATTTCTATTTAATTCCCTAAAAAATTTGAATTTCTTTAAAATTTCTAAAAAATTAAAACAAATTTCTTTAAAATCTTTCAAAATATATAAAAATCTTTAAATTAACTTGAAATCTACAAAGTCTTAATAAATTCAATTCAAACCTCCTTAAATTCCTATAAAATACATAAAAATCTCCCAAAATTTCTTTAAATTTTTCAAATATCTACAAATTCTCTTCAAATCTTATCAAAACCTTCAAATTTCCATTAAATTCCCTAAAAATATTTAAAATCTCTTTAAAATTTCTAAAAAATTAAAACAAATTTCTTTAAAATCTTTCAAAATCTATAAAATATCTTTAAATTAACTGGAAATCTATAAAATCTTAATAAATTCCCTACAAACCTTAAAAATCTCTTAAAAATCCTATAAAATACAATAAATTTTCTTGAATTACCCAAAAATGTTAAGATTTTCTTTAAATTCCCTAAAAATCAATCAAAAACTTTTTATATTCGTTAAATTTTCTTAGAATTTGTTTAAATTCCCTTAAAGTCCTCAAAATTTCATTAAAATTTTTTAAAATCGGCAAAAATGTTAAGATTTTCTTTAAATTTCTTCAAAATGAATCAAAAACTCTTTATATATGTTTAAAGTCGGCAAAATTGTTTATATTTTCCTTAAATTCCCTCAAAATCAATCAAAAACTCTTTATTTTCGTTAAATTTTCTTAAAATTTATTTAAATTCCCTTAAAGTCCTCAAAATGTCATTAAAATTTCTTAACTCGACAAAAATTTTAAGATTTTCTTTAAATTCCTTCAAAAATAAATCAAAAATTCTTTATATTCGTGAAATTTTCTTAAAATTTGTTTTAATTCCTTCAAAATCAATCAAAAACTCATTATATTCGTTAAATTTTGTTAAAATTCTACAAAATTTTATTAAAATCCTTCAAAAGTCTACAAAGTCTACAAAATTTTATTAAAATCCTTCAAAAGTGACAAAATATTCTTTAAATTCTCTAAAAATTCATTAAATTTTGTCAAATTTCATTAAAATCCACAAAGTTTTCTTCATATTTACCCCAAAATCGTTATTATGAAAAATCTAAAGCATCTGGCAACTTTGTTTAGATCAAATTTTGTTTACTGAAACCGCAAGACTCTATTTTAACTCGAAGAAGTTAAAAAGGCTTAAATAGTACAATTAACGAGCTGGCAACTCTGAAATTGCTTAGACTTTTAACTTAAACGTCATTTTTGCTTAAACTGTAACAAAATATCTATTTAGTAGAGAGAGTTTTAGTGTTAGAGTAAACAGGCACATTTCATTTGTACTGAGAAATTTTGTCAAAATTAATTAAAATCCACAAAGTCCTCTTCATAATTACCCCAAAATCGTTATTATGAAAAATCAAAAGCATCTGACAACTTTCTTTAGATCAAATTTTGTTTACTGAAACCGCAAGACTCTATTTTAGCTCGAAGAGGGTAAAAAACGCTTAAATCGAATAATTAACGAGCTGGCAACTCTGAAATTTCTTAGACGTTTAACTTTAACGTATTTTTGCTTAAATTGAAGCAAAATTTCTATTTAAAAGAAAGAGTTTAAGTTAAGAAAAAAATCGCCTAAATAGTAGAACTAATCGTCTAAGAATCCTTTGTTTGGCTTAAACGTTTAATTAATGGAATTTATATTTAAAAAATAATGTTTTAATTAATTTTGCCATTTACAATAATTAATAATTAAACGTCTTTTTTAAAGGTTTAATATTACAAATAAATATTACCCATCAGTTCCGCAATTAATTAGGCATTTTTCTCAACGTTTATAGTTTTAAAGGTATTAACAAGTCGTTGGTGTACATTTTGTTGTTGTTATTTTTACCTTAAAAATTATTGCATTTTAATTGCTACTTTACACAATGTTAATTTAAAAAAATATATATATTGTACGGTCGAGTGCTAAAATTTAATTAAATATTTATTTTTTTATTATTGTTTTTTTTCATTGCTTTTATAATATATTTACCTCATCATTAATATAAAATATATATATATATTTGTTTTGATTTAATTATTTACCTAGGCAATTTGTCAAGGTTTTTTTTGCTTAAAAGAAATTAAATGTTGTAGAACAAAATTGATAAAAATTTTAGAAATAAAAAGATAATTTGTTTAAGCAAATAGAAAATTAGTTTAAGGGAAGTATGCTAAAGATTTTATAACAAAATTTTAAATAATTTAAAAGAAATTTAAAAAAATCTCAAAAATTTTGAAAATATTTTAAAATTTTTATGCAATATTAACAAAATTCTTTCAAAAATCTTATTAAACATAAAAATTTCGTTAAATTATTAAAGAAATTATATGAATTTTTTGAAATTCTTTAAAACTTTTAATTAATTTGCTTTTAATTACAATAAAACCAAACTAAACGCTTAATTACCAAAACAACTTTATGGCAACACCGTTTACTATTCAATTGACAGCTTAATCTCTTTTTGTTTATGTGTAGCGGCCATTTGCTTGTTGCTTTAGTGTTAACAACTTGTTGAAAGTAAAAAAAAAGCTCTACAGCAAAATAAAACCGTAAAAGAAGAAGAAAACTTACATATTTTAAAGAAATTAATAGATAAAAGTTAAATTTGATAAAAAAAATTAACTGAAATTAGAAATTTAAAAAAAAAATAAATGAAAAATGTTTGTATAATTAAGGATTATAAGTAAAAGTTTCAAATAATGCTAGAAAATGTTTAAATTTGTAAAAAAATCTAAAATTTTATAAGGGATTAACAAAGTTTTAAGGTTTTTTTGTGTAAAATATAAAAATAATTATAAAATTAAGTAAATGTTTTTGTAATTTTATTAAGAAATTACAAAATATTAAGTTTTTCCTTGAAATTTTGAAAAAAAAACCTTAAAAAACTTAAAAAAAATAACAAGTAGGATGTAAAAATCTTTTATAAAATTATTTTTTACACCTTTATTTGACTTTAAACAAAAAAAAAACTTGTCGCGTTATCATTGATCGAAGGCGGCAACTACTACCTTAACATGTGAGAAGAAAAAAATCTAATTGAAACATCAACAACAAAAACGAACGTATTTTTATTGCCAATTAAAAATCGGAAGAAAAAATCTGTGTAAAAAAAAACTCGTGGTATCGAACATTTGCTTTGATTTTTTTTTACAATGTGACAACTAAATTTTCATTCGTATAAGATTTAAAAAAAAAAGAAAATTAAGAAAAAATCGAAAAATTTTGTTTTTTTGAGGGTCTAATGTAAAATCTTTGGCTAATATTGAACTAGTTTCAGACAAACGTTAAAGCAATTAACCTCTCTCTCTTTTTTTTTAAATAAAAAAATAAATAATTAAGTTAAAGAAATTATTTAAAAATAATTAAAAACAAAATCTAAAAAAATCAAGTAAAACATAAAAATTTTTAAAAAAATGTGCTAAAATTTAATATATTTTTAATAAAAATATTTAAAAACCTATAAAAATTATAAAAAAAGCAACTTAAAGAAAACAAAATCACGTAATCTTTTAAAGAAAAATCTTTACAAAAAAAGATAAAATTAAAGAAAAACTAGAAATAAACAATTTAACCTTCATTTAAACGAACAAAACCGCCAAAGTGAATCAATCAACAGGACGCCCGCGTAAAATTATAAAAATTATACGTAAAAAAAAGAAAAATGACGATACAAATGCCAACGAATCATCGGCGACGGCGACAACAACAACAACAACGGCCACAACCGAACGTATAAATTCCTTTACTTCGTTACGTTCCCTGCAAAATAATGATGACAATGACACGAATAATAAAGCAACATTCAATAGATCGGCTTCTTGTAATAATGTTAAACGTGTCATTGTAACAAAAAAAATTGTTAGACGTAGTAGTTGTATAAATAAAACAAATAATAGTGAAATTAAACAAAAAGCTAAATTTATAACTTCATCAACTTCTTCCTCGTCCACATCATCGACATCTACTGCTTCTTCGAATTCGACTACAACTTCGACAAGTTCTTCTTCATCACTGTCAACAACGACGACAACAACCAACACGACCACGACAACAACAACAACATCATCAAGTTCCAAAAATGGCAAAAATGTTAAGATTTTAACGCGTACAAATAGTTCCGCGAAAAAATATGCCGATCCAAGTAATACATTTTTGAAAAGATAACTCTCAGAAAAGCCAGTATGTTGGCAAAAATGTTGTGAATAACAATCGATTAAAATCACTAAATTCCTTTTGAATACTTTAGATTTCTTGATATTGTAAAAAAAAAACTTGTTGCAAAAATTATGGACTACACTATATACTACACTGTATACTAAGTTATAGTGTTTTCTTGCTTGGTTTCACTTTTTAAAGATAAATGTTGTAAAGTTTTTTTTTATTCAAACCATTTTTTAAAGCATACTGGTTTAAACTTGAGAAAACGTTAAAGAAAAATAAAGATCAGCAAAGGTTTGGAGATATAAAACAAAATTTTATTAAAGATTTTATACATTTTAAAACATTTATTTATAGAAAATTTCTTAATAACAATAAAAAGTTAACTATTTTTGCTCTTGGAATGACTTTATACTGTAAAACTATTAAATTTACTTAAAACTGTTCATGATTAATGTTTTCCCTGAAGAAAGAGAGATTTAATCCTCTTAATTTCCCTATAAACAATAAAAATCGTAGGAATGACATAACTGTCGATGTGGCAACACTTTTTAAGTCATGATTTGTTTACTGACGCCATTTTCCATAACACAGAGAGTTTAAAACGGGTTGTCATTGTAAAAGTGTGTTCATTAAGCGGTTTTTAAAGCTTGTTAAGAACGAAACAGTAAATAAGCACCTTTTTAAGTCATGATTTGATTTACTAAAGATTCTAACGCCATTTTTCATAACACAGACAGTTTAAAAGGGGTGGTCATTCAAAAAGTGTGTACATCAAGCGGTTTTTAAAGCTTGTTAAGAAAAAAAAGCTGTAAATCAACTTTTAAAATTCTTTTAAATTAACATTGCAGGCTAAAGAAAAGGACTCTATGACGAGTTGTCATTCAATTAGTATGTTCAACAAGCTTTTTTTAACGCTTATTAAATAAAATATTTAAAATAATCTTTTAAGATAAAGTTTTGTTTAAAAAATGTCTAAAAATACCTAAAATTTTCTTTAATTTTTGTTTCTTTTGATTTAAAACATATGATTTTTCTTAAAAAATCTCCTGTTTTTGTGTTCATTAAAATTTTTAATTACTTTTTAATTGTTCTTTTTAAATTTACTTTATGAAGCACGTTTCTCTGACGTAAATGTTATTTTTTTCTTAAAATTTTCTATAAAAAATAATCAATTTTTTTTTTATTAAAATAACATTGTAAACGCGCCCTTTCTCTGTAGCTCCCGCTTCCTTATTCGCCTTGGTTTCTCGTTATTATCAGAGAAAAAAAAGAAAATAACTTTGTAAATCAAATGTTTATGCCAAAATTTAATTATAAAATTTATTTTCTTTTGTTTTTTTTAAAAAGAAACAACTTTAAATTTAGCTTAAAAAAATAAACATTTAAATTTTTTTTCAATTTCTTATTAAATGAAAATAGAACTGAAAAACAATAAAGAAAAATTTCCTTTTCCTTTAAATTTATTTTTTTTAGTATATTTTTAAAGTAAACACCTGTTTGCTTGAAAAAAAACCTTTAACAAAACATTGAGATCATATTGAATAGAAATTATTTATAACATTAAGTTTTTCAATAACATTTTATAAACTTGAAATGAAAAACTTTTAAATTTAAAAAAAAAAATAAATTTAAAAAAAAAATGTTAAAATTTTTAAATTAAAAATAATTTTTTTTATTTTTTATAATTTATTTAATTTTTTCAATAACATTTTATAAACTTGAAAGGAAAAACTTTTAAATTTTTAAAAAAATTTTAAAATTTTTTTAAATTAAATTTAACAAAATATTTTTTTATATATTTTTTTATTTATTTAAATTTTTTTTAATATTTTAAAGTTTTTAAAGCAAATTTTCTATACAAACCATTTCATTGAATATTTTATTTTATAAAATTTTTCGATATTTATAAAATGTTTAAATATATTTTCTTACAGATAACACAATGTTTATAAAGTTTACTTAAATTACAATTTAATTTCTTTTTAAGTAACTTTTAAGCATTTCAAAAAGCTTTCTATTTTGCAAAGTTATTAAATTCTAAATTAACATTTTCAAGATAATAACTTAACATCAGACCACTTTACTATCTACCCTTAGATGTCTGGGGTGAAGGGGGTGTGACAATGCAGCAATTCTTATCTAAATTACTTAATAAGTAAAACAAAAGCAATTTTAGTTGAATTATAATTGTTCACAGAGAACAAAGAAAGTTTTGTTTTGTCTTTTCCAACAAATGCTGATCTTTATTTTGATACGAGGTTTAAAAAATGGGTTTTCTAAAATCATTTATATTTATCACAGACATGAAACAATTAATTGGTAAATTAAATGATTTATGGCCCGAACATAGTGTGGCACTTTCCATTCCAAAGGAAATTGATAAAACAAAAGAAAAAATACCAGGAGTTGAAGAGATTGAAGGTAAAAAGAAAAGTCATCAATTACTTGATAAATAAAAAAATCGCTAGACAGCTACACTGTATACCAATTGAAACGGCATGACAAACCACACACACACAAACACTTGCTGGCAAAACATAAACAAACAAACATGAAAAAAATGTAAACAAAACAATGACAAAGGGTTTTTTACTAAGTGATGCCAATCAGTCTAACACATAAAGCTTAAACAGCTGTTAAGTGTAAGAATAATAACAATTTCAATAAAATTTAATTAAAATAAAGAATTTTAAAGTAAAATTTGTGTAAAAAACTGTTAATTACATAGAAAAATTTGAAGAAATTTAAAAAAACTAAAAACACTTTGCCTTAAAAAAAGTTTTTAAATAAAAAAACACATAATAATTAAAAAAAGTGATTTTAATGATTTAATTATTTTTTTTATTTTCAACAGGCAGAGATGGTTCAAAAATCACCACAGTTGTTGCCACACCTGGCCAAGGTACCGATCGTGTACAAGAAGTTTCCTACACAGATACAAAGGTGATTGGCAATGGCAGTTTTGGTGTTGTCTTTCAGGCAAAATTATGCGATACCGGTGAACTGGTAGCCATTAAAAAAGTTTTACAAGACAGACGATTTAAGGTGAGTATAATAAAAAATATATAATAAAATTTTCTTAAACTTCTAACTGTTTCTTAAAAAAGTCTTTTTCTACAAAAAAACAAATTTTAAAATTTTTGTGCCGAAAACTTAAGTTATAACTTAAATAATATATTTATTTTTTTTTTTTTTTTTTCAAACTTTTAGAATCGTGAATTGCAAATTATGCGTAAATTGGAACATTGTAATATTGTAAAACTTTTATATTTTTTCTATTCGAGTGGTGAAAAGGTAAGTGTTACAAGATATTATTTTTAGTTGAAGTCCCTTAAAAATAAACTCATAAATTTTAAATAAAAATTGCCTGCTTTATTTTGAAAACCTTAACATTTTGTCAACAATAAGTTCTTATTCTATATAAAAATAACATTTCCTTTTTTTCAAACCTTTTTTACTCCTTATTTTTCATTTTTTCATTAACAATTTTCTTTAAAACCTTTAATTTTCTGTTTAAAAAACAATTTTATTTTTTTTTAATAATTTATTTTCTTTATATGTTTTTAACCAAAAATAATACCAAAAATAATACCAAAAAAATACCAAACTATTTACCAAAAAAATATAATAATAAACTAAAATACTTGTGATTGATCTGCATCATCATAATATTATCAACTTTAACTTTTAAATATCAAAAAAAAAATCAAAAAATTTTTTTAATAAAATTATTTTCTATAATGTGTATTTTATGTTTACTATATACAAATTGCATTAATTAATTAATTATGTGTTTGTATGTGTAACAAAATACAAAAATAAAAATATATTTCAAAATTAATTTATTCAACAAAAATCTCACAAAAAAAAACAAAAAAAGTTAGCTGAATTTCCCATAGATGTGGGGATATTTGCTTCGGTTCTTAAACCTCAGGTACCTATAATAAACCAAAAGCCATCAAATCAAACAAATTCATCAAACCAAACAAAAAAAATTAAAACTTCAAAACTTCAAATTCAATAAAAAAATAAAAAAAATATATATATATTAATTTCATTCTCTATAATTTTCCAGTACAAAAAAAAAGAAAAAAAAATCAAACAATTATGCTAAAAATTATGCTGCATTTTCTTAATCAACATCAAAGCTCACTTTGTAAATGGCTTTAAAATAGTAAATGAAATAAGTTTTCTACTTCAATCAATCATTTCATTAAAATAAAATAAAAAAAAACAAACTTTTAATATAACAAAATTGCTTTGCTATTTTGTTTGTTTGAAATAACATTTTTAGCATGCGGTTGATTTTTGTAATAATTCATATCATACAAACAAAAAACCATACACTTTTAAAAGAAATTTATTATTTTCTTAATTTCTATCAAGAAAAACGAAAACTAAAACCTTAAAATTGAGGTTTTTAATTTACAGCGGTTTTTATTAAACGCTGTAAAGGCAACACTATACATGTACAAACCACCATATGTTGGTAAAATGAACACTAACTGTCAGAGAGAAAAAACATTTGTTAAAAAACGAATCTATATGAGGTGAAATCAATGCTGAATTCCAAAAAAATTATAGTGGGACAGTATTGAGATAAGTTGCCTTAACACAAGACTAATCAGTTTTCATTGAAGTAATTTTTACATGCACTTTACATCAGGGATGGTGAACGAAGATTTGAAATTGTAGAAAACAGTATACAGTTCAATTTGTATACTAGATCATAGATTAAACAATAGACTAGACTACCGACTAGACTATAGAATGAATTATAGACATGACTATAGACTAGACTATATACTTGACTATAGACTAGACTATAAACTATATTTAAGACTAAACTAAAGACTAGAATAAAAACTAGAGCATAGACTAGACAATGAAATAGACTAAAGTCTAGACTATAGACTGAACTATACACTAAACTATGCACTAGACTATAGACTAGACTTGACTATAGACAAGACTAAAGAAATATACTAAAGACTAGACTATAGACTAGACTATACACTAGACTATAGAATAGACTATAGACTAGACTATAGCCTAGACTATAGACTAGGCTATAGAGTAGACTATAAACTATACTTAAGACTAGTCTAGACTGTAGATTAGACTATAGACTACACTATAGATTGGACTATAGACTAGACCACAGAGTAGACTAAACTAGACTATAGACTAGACTAAACCATAGACTACGCTATAGACTGGACTATAGACTAGACTATAGACTAGACTATAGACTAGACTATAGACGAGACTATAGACTAGACTATAGGCTGGACTATAGACTAGACTATAGACTAGACTATAGACTAGACTATAGACTAGACTATAGACTAGACTATAGACTAGACTTTAGACTAGACTATAGACTAGACCGAGACGAGACTATAGACTAGACTATAGACTGGACTATAAACTAGACTTAAGACTAGAGTATAGACTAGTCTATAGGTTAGACTATAGACTAGACTGTAGATTAAACTATAGACTAAACTATAGACTAGACTATAATCTATAGAACAGATATTACACTAATCTATACACTAGACAATATGCAAATCTATATTCAATGTATTAAACAAAAGTGTGTAGACTAAACAATAGAATACTCTATATACTAGACAATAGACTAATGTTTAGACTAGACTACTGTTTAGGCTAATATCTATAGACTAGATTACAGACTAGTCGCTACACTAGTCCACAGACTATCCTACGGACTAGATTATATCCCAGTCTATAGACTAGACCAAAGATAAGACAACGAACCAGTTTAAAGACTTTACAATAGACCAGTCTATTGTCCTGTAAATAGAGTTGTCAACCAGGAAAAGGACTATGGAGTAATATAATGAGTTGACAATATAGTAGTCCTTAGATTGTACAAAAAAGTAGTTTATAAAGTAGATAATAGAATAGTCTATAAATTGAAGAAAAAACTAGTCTATAGACAAGACAAAACTAATCAAAAGACTAACTCAGAGACTATTCCCTACGCAACGGAATAAGTGTGAATAATGGTTGAAACACTCAATCATAGATTAGTTCTGAAATTGGTAATCCTTTAAAATTTAGTATCAAAAATAGTTGTTCAGCAATTGTATTTAAAATCGTGCCATTGTATTAAGTATAAAAATCGAATTGTATCCAAATAAAA
Source organism: Lucilia cuprina (assembly GCF_022045245.1). Lineage (NCBI taxonomy): Eukaryota > Metazoa > Arthropoda > Insecta > Diptera > Calliphoridae > Lucilia > Lucilia cuprina. The sequence goes on from NC_060951.1 coordinate 6,421,630, forward strand.
TTTACAACTGTTGCAATTGTCCAAACCTGCATTATAATCGATACAGTTAGACGCAAAGAAAATAAACAAAAAAAAGTGATGTCAACAATTTAAAATTAAAAAAATCGTCCAAATAAAAAACAATCAAAGCAATTGAGGATTTATCAACTACAAAGCAAAAGTGTTTTAAAATTATAATAAGAATTTATAAGAAAACTATTAAAATAAATTAACAAAGATTTGGAGCATTTGAAATGAGCAGTTTCAAATCTAAAATTAAGTGTTACTCTATTGTATAAAAAGGGTGTATGGTTTCATAAGAAAACTTTTTAAAAAAAACTTCAAAATTTAATCATTTTTTTTTTAAACATTACTACTTGTTGTTCATAAACTAAAAAAAAATAAATGTCGTATGCTAGTTTTGTAAATAGAAATATTTTCAATAGCATGCGATTTTATTTCAACAAATTTGTTTTTATACGTTTTTTTTTTTTTTCTAAGTTAGAGTATTAATTTAAAAAAATATGTTAATTATTTTATAATTTTATTAAGTTTTTTTAATTATTTACTCTCATACTTATTTTCTTTCACTTTTTTTATTTAAAATTGAAGTAAACATTTGCAGTATTTAAAAGAAAATGGTCGAATATTTTTAATAAATTTTTGTGTGTTTTTTTTACCAATTTATTTTATTTTAGCGTGATGAAGTGTTTTTGAATTTAGTACTCGAATATATACCAGAAACCGTTTATAAAGTGGCACGTCAATATGCTAAAACTAAGCAAACAATACCCATAAACTTTATAAGGGTAAGTGTTTAAACAAAAAAAAAATTCTGAAATTTCTGAAAAAAAAAATTTCAAAAATTTCTTGTTTCAAAAATTTTTTTATTGATAATTTTTTCTTTTTATTTCTTTACAGCTTTACATGTATCAATTGTTTAGAAGTTTGGCTTACATACATTCATTGGGTATTTGTCATCGTGATATTAAACCACAAAATCTATTATTGGATCCAGAGACCGCTGTTTTGAAATTATGCGATTTTGGTAGTGCTAAACAATTGTTGCATGGCGAACCAAATGTCTCATATATCTGTTCACGATATTATCGTGCACCCGAATTGATATTTGGCGCTATTAATTATACCACAAAAATTGGTAAGTTTGAAAAAAAAACTCGAATTCTAATAAAACTTTTTGTTTTACAAAGTTTTTAAATTGTAATTTTTTGATCCCTTAACAGATGTGTGGAGCGCCGGTTGTGTATTAGCTGAATTATTGTTGGGCCAACCTATATTCCCCGGTGATTCTGGTGTCGATCAATTGGTTGAGGTTATTAAGGTATTGGGCACACCCACTCGAGAACAAATTCGCGAAATGAATCCCAATTATACGGAATTCAAATTTCCACAAATTAAAAGTCATCCATGGCAAAAAGTAAGTACATATTTTTTTATATTAATTATTAAACATTTTTCTAATATTTCATCTATTTTTTTACTATTTAAAAGTAGTTTTCCATAAAACTCAAAATGGCTGTTTTAAAATTTTTGTTAAGCTTTTTTGTCATATATATATTTTTTTCAATTCCCTACAAAATTTTCTTTCTATTTAGTGTGTTTTTTTCTAATAAAATACAAAAAACTTTTTACAGTCACTTCTAGAACGTTCCCAATTTCCAAATGCCCTAAACCAGAAACAACGTTTAACCGTAAGAATTTCTTCTTAAAAAAACACTTAAGTTAATTATACTTAAATGACAAAAGGCAGGGTCAAAAGCAAGGGAATGAGAGAGAGAGAGAGAGAGAAAAAGAGACAGAGTGCTACCCAAACACAAACTGGGAGTGTTTAGAAAAAGTCTCTTTTTGTGAGACAAGGAAGAGAAAGAGAGAGAGAGATCGCGCATCTAATTTTAAAATCCTCAAAATTTTAACTTTCTATTCATTTTATATTTAATTTTATTTAATAATTGGTTTCTTTTTTTTTCTTTGTCTAATTTAATTTATTAATAATTTATAACGTTGCTAACCCCCTTGTTAAACTCCTTCTCACTCTTCTAATTCTCATTTGTTTTAAAAGATTTCTATTTTATTTACATACATAGCTTAGTTTTGACATTTCATTTTAGTTTTTTTCTTAAAATTGAAATCATATATTTTTTTATTTTATAATAATTTTAAAACGTGTTGTTGTATTTGTTTTAAGGCATTTGGCTACGTTATTATGACATTTTGCTCTCCCACTGTATATAAAGCTTTAATATTGGCTTCTTTTTTTGCATGATTGTTTCTACTACAATCTTTAGGAAGTATTTAAAAACTAATTTTTGTTAGTTAATTATCAGTCAGTCATTGATTAAGTTTAATATTTAGCAAAAATAAATTTGCTTTATTTGCTCTCATTTGACTGCAATGTTGCATTACGTTTTACTCTTTAAGCATAAACCGTTCAATTGCTATTACAAACAATATGGCAACTTTATGTGTTATTAGTGAAAAACAAAAGGTAAACAATAATAATAACAATGTTGACAACAAGTAGAGTAATTGCAGAAAAAAATGACTGAAATTATTTATGTTACAGACATATTGTGAGGAATTTGATGCAATAGGTGGGGCAACAGAATTCATTGGAACCCACGGCTAACTATTTTGTCCAACTTCTTATAAAATAAAAGATCAATCTGAAATTTTTGAAAAAAGTTAAAAAGATAATGCTCGACACACAGATTGTTGGATTATGTGCTAACAACCCAATTTTTGGGTTAAATTGAAGAACGTTTCTCCTTGTAGTTTTATGGGCCATACAAAAAGTTAAACACTTTACTTTCTTCCTTTAAAAAAACATTCTAAAATCAACCTTATTTATTCACTTAACACTTGTATCAAATGTAAACAAACCGTCATTTACTTATACATATTGCCATTGTGGTGCTTTTAAAAACCGCCCAATAAGCAGTTCAACAGCTTGTTTTAATAAACATTTAAAAGCCGATTGTTTTTAAACAATAAAAATGTTATTTTTAAAGTTATGTTGTAGTAAAATATCTTAAATTAAAGCTTAAAATAATGTCCAAACAATTATGTATCTTAATAGTTGAGTTTTTAGAAAAATATTGAGAAAAGTATTTGTTTTTCGCAAATTATTTTAATTCAAACAAGAAAAACGTGTAGATGTAAGAAAATAAAATTAAAAGGACAAGGAAAATTTGGAAGATTATAGTTGTAGGTTGTAGTCAAGCCTATAGTTAATATTAAAGTTCAATTTTAAAGTTTTCATTACATTTTTTTTTCAAAAGTTAGGTTATGTTTGAACGATTTTCTTCTAAAATTGTATTGCCTTGAAATTTTCGATTAGGTTTACTCGTAAAAAATATTCCACTATGTAAATATGTTGTAACTTGAAGAGTTTTTGTACTAATATTAAGTTTAAATAAACTAAAAACATAATTTTTTAAACTATTATGACAAAAAAAGTGGTGAGATTTTCAAATAAGTTGAAATTTTAACAACAAATTTCTAAAAGTTTGCAAAGATTTCAATAAAACTTGTATGTACAAGGGAAGAAGGTATAGCTGAACAATCGTTTTATCACAAGTATAATATCATTATACTTATCACAAGTATTATAGCATTATACTTGTGATAAGCAGACTTAAAGAACGAGTTGCTCTATTTTGGGACTTTCCAAATCGATAGATTTGGATAAAACATAAACTCATCTACCGATCACACAAAGTTTTATTAAAATCTTATAAAACTTTTAGAAATTATTTCCAAAACTAATGCCACTTTCTAATAGATCATTTATGCTTATATATGCCTTCCCATATTTTAACCACAAAACCAAAAAAAAAACAACAAAATTTTTCTTTTAAAGGTTTTCCGTATACGCACTCCACCAGAAGCTATAAATTTGGTATCACAATTATTGGAATATACACCAAGTGCACGTATAACACCATTGAAAGCATGTGCCCATCCATTCTTCGATGAATTGCGTCAAGAGGGTAATCATACATTACCAAATGGTCGAGAAATGCCACCATTATTTAATTTCACTGAACATGGTAAGTTTAACAATTAATTACTAATCGTTAAATTAATTAATTATTTAATTGTTTTTGTTTATTTCAGAACTTACAATACAACCAAGTTTAGTACCACAATTGTTGCCAAAACATATGCAAAATAGCGCACATCGTACTGCTGGCGCTGGTGGTGAAGGTGGTGCCGCCTCTTCGGCCACAGCTGCTGCTTCTTCTTCATCGTCAACAAATGCCACAAGTGCTGCTGCTGCCGCTACGGCTAATAATACTACGCCGGGTGCTGGTGGTTCAGCGCAAGCAGCTACAGGTTAGTTTCATATTATTTTTTTTCTTTAAAAATCCAAATTTTATTTTAAGTTTTTTTATTTAAAATTAAGAAGATAACAACTTGTTAAATGACTAAAAGATCAGTTCGTTGTTCTTGTTTAATTGTTTAAAGTTTGAAAAAAAAAATAGCTTGCTTTAATAGTTTTATTAGGTTTTAGGGTTTTGTTGCAATAAATTTAGTAAAAAATCTTTAGAAAAAAGTCTAGAGAAAAAAAGTTTATATAAAAAAATAATAAATTCGTCCGATTTTTCCTCTTATTCTTAAAAACCATCAGCTTTTGAAGTAAGAATCTATTTTGTCGAAATGTTTTCTTGCTTTTAACGCTTTTCATATAAAAATCAGAAAAGTCTGTGGTTGATCGCAGCAATTTTAGTTAAACCATAACTGTCAATCATTTGCCTTTGGCACTTAGCAATGATGCTTAATGTTGCTTTTTTTAACGCTTATTTTAAATTCAGTTATATAGTGAGTGATTATAGGAAATGGAAAAATATCTGTAATTTAGAAATGTTTCGTTAGATTTGAATAAAATCTAACTAGACTCCAGAAAATTAGACTAAAGACTAGACTATTGTCTAGATTATAGACTAGATTATAGATTTTGCTATAAACTACACTAAATAGTATACTAAAGACTTGACTATGAACTAGAATATAGATTAGAATATATACTAGATTATATAATAGACTATATACTAGAATATAAACTAGATTATAAACTAGACTATTGATTATAATACAGACATGCTTATTGACTATTCACAGACTAGACTTTAGACTAAACTATAGAATATATCATAAACTAGACTATAGACTAAACTATAGACGAGACTATAGACTGGACCATATACTAGACTATAGACTAGACTACAGACTATACTATAGACTGGACAATATACTAGAGTATAGACTAGACTAGACTACAGACTAGACTATAGAATAGACTATAGACTAGATTATAGACTAGACTTTAGACTATAGACTATACATTGGACTGGACTAGACTGTATACTAGACTATAGTCTAGATTATAGACTGGACTATATACTAGACTATAGAATAGAATATAGGCTAGACAATAGACTAGACTATAGACTAGACAAAAGACTGGACTCTAAACTAGACTACAGACTTCGATATGGACTTGACTATATACTGGAGTATAGACTAGACTACAGACCAGACAATAGACTAGACTATAGACCAGACTATAGACTAGACTATATACCAGACTATAGACTAGACTATAGTCTAGATTATAGACTGGACTATATACTAGACTATAGACTAGAATATAGGCTAGACAATAGACTATAGACTAGAAAAAAGACTGGACTCTAGACTAGATTACAGACTTCGCTATGGACTTGACTATATACTGGAGTATAGGCTAGACTACAGACCAGACTAAGACTAGACTATAGACAAGATTAAAGACTATATTATAGACCAGACTATAGACTAGACTATAGACCAGACTATAGACTAGACTATATACCAGACTATAGACTAGACTATAGACCAGACTATAGACTAGACTATAGACTAGACTATAGACTAGACTATAGACCAGACTATAGACTAGACTATAGACTAGACTATAG
>NC_060951.1:6427689-6491832 GCF_022045245.1 Lucilia cuprina
TAGTCTATAGTCTAGTCTATAGTTTAGTCTATAGTCTAGTCTATAGTCTAGTCTATAGTCTAGTCTATAGTCTAGTCTATAGTCTTGTCTATAGTCTAGTCTATATTCGAGACTATAGTATTGTCTATTCTATAGTCTCGTTTACAGTCTAGTCTGTATTAGAGTCTTTAGTCTAGTCTATAGTGTATTCTATAGTCTGTAGTCTAGTCTGTATTAAAGTCTATAGTATAATCGTTTATAGCCTAGTCTATGCTATAGTCAAGTCTATGGTCTAGTCTATAGCTTAGTCTATATTCTAGTCGATATTCTAATCAATTCTGTAGTGTATCCTATAGTCTAGTTTTTAGTCAAGTCTTTAGTCTAGTCTTTAGTCTAATCTATATTCTAGTCTATGATCTAGTTCATGGTCTAGTCTATAGTCTAATCCACAATCTAGTCTATAGTCTAGTTTATATACGAGTCTCTAGTCTATTCTATAGTCTTGTCTATATTTCAGTCTCTAATATATCGACAAGTCAATAGTCCAATCTTTATTCTAGTCTATGATCTACTATAGTTCATGGTCTAGTCTATAGTCTAGTCCATAACCTAGTCTATAGACTAGTCTATATACGAGTCTCTAGTCTAGTCTATTCTGTAGCCTTGTCTATATTTGAGTCTGTAGCCTAGTCTATTAAATAGTTTGGTTTATATTAGAGTCAATAGCCTATACAATTCTATGGTACAGGCTATAGTATAGTCGAGTCTATTGTCTAGTGTAGAATATAGTCTAGTCTGCGTCTAGTCTATAGTCAAGTCTATGGGCTAGTCTAGTCTATATTCTAGTCGATGTTCTAATCAATTCTGTAGTATAGTTTGTAGTCTAGTTTTTAGGCTATAGTCTATAGTCTTGTCAATATTCTAATCTATAGCCTGTTCTATAGTCTGTGCTATAATCTAGTCGACAGTCTAGTTCATAGTCTAGTCTTGTGTCTAGTCTATAGTCAAATATAACGACAAGTCAATAGTATAGTCTATATTCTAGTCTATGATCTAGTTCATATTCTAGTCTACAGTATAGTCTAGAGTCTATTCAATAGTCCAGTCAATATTCTAGTTTTTAGTCTTTAATTTAGTTTAAGAAATAGTCTATACCCGAGTGTGCAGAATAGTCTATATGCTAGTGTATAATCTAATCTACTTTAGTCTGTAACCAAGTCTAAAGTCGATTTAATAGTTTAATCAATAGTCTGGTCTATAGTCTTGTCTATTGACCTGTCTATTATTTAGTCTACGGAACAGTCTGTACTCTAATGTACAGTATATTGTTTACAATATAGTCTAATCTAGTTTATAGTATAGTCTATGTCTATAGCCTAATGTATAGTCTAGTTTATAGTCTAGTCCAACGGTTCGCAAATGGGCATTAAGGTAATTAAGCTAAAGTTTCAATGACTATAACTCAGGATTGGTTTGAGATATTTACATGGAACTACCTGCATATGAAAGCTAAGGAATTGAACTTTTACATCGATATATTTTGTCCTCCAAAAAACAACAGAATTTATTAAAAATAGTAGTTTTTAGTTTACGCCCACTTTTTTCTCTGCTAAAAGGGCGTGGCTGGATTTTTGTTTCTATAAAATTAATCCACATATCTTTATCTATCTACCAGTCAAATTTCATTCAATTATCTTTAAGAACCACCGAGATATTAAGCAAAAACCAAAATTCGTTTTAAACCACAAAAAAGTGAAAAAAAGAAAACTTCAAAAAATTCATTAAACACCAGGTCACCAGAATCTGTTAGTAGGTTGATTCCTGTTATGCATTTTCATTAAATTGCTATAACTCAATAACCATAAGAGGTATTTGAATAAATGTTTTACCATATGATAGTTTGGAATATTGACTAGATGATGAGCAACCTTTGGCCCGCCTGAAAATACGCTGAAATAGCTAAAAATGCTCAATAAAGTTTAAACACTCTATATCTCGGAAAATAATGAAGTTATGGAAATTTTTTATAGCTTATGGAAATCTAGAATTCCAATTCTATTAACCCACCAAGTTTTATTTCAATATCTCTAAAACTATTGGAGATATGGAAGAGTTTGTCAAACATTCTGCGGTCGAATTTGGTGTTAATTTACTACTTCAAGGTAAAATTTCAATGACTATAACTCAGGATTGGTTGCGAATATTTACATGAAACTATCAGCATATGAAAGCTAAGGAATTCAACTTTCACGTCAATATATTTTGCCTTCCAAAAAAACAACGGAATTTATTAAAAATAGTAGTTTTTAGTTTACGCCCACTTTTTTCACCGTTAAAAGGGCGTGGCAGTATTTTTGTTTCTATAAAATTAATCCCTATATCTTTATCTATCTACCAACCAAATTTCATTCCATTATCTTTAAGAACCACCGAGATATTAAGCAAAAACCAAAATTCGTTTTAAACCACAAAAAAGTGAAAAAAAGAAAACTTCAAAAAATTCATTAAACACCAGGTCACCAGATTCTGTTAGTAGGTGGTTTTCTGTTATGGATTTTCTTAAAATTGCTATAACTCAATAACCATAAGAGGTATTTCAATGAATGTTTCACCATATGATAGTTTGGAATATTGGCTATATGATGAGCAACCTTTGGCCCGCCTAACATTACGCTAAAATAGCTAAAAATGCTTGATAATGTTTAAACTCTCTATATCTCGGGAAGTAATGAAGTTATGGGAATTTTGCATAGCTTATGGAAATCTAGAATTCCTATTCTATTAACCTAACAAGTTTTATTTCAATATCTCTAAAACTATTGGAGATATGGAAGAGTTTGTCAAACCTTCTGCGGTCGTATTTGGTGTTTATTTACTACTTCAAGGTAAAGTTTCAATGACTATAACTCAGGATTGGTTTGGAATATTTACATGAAACTATCAGCATATGAAAGCTAAGGAATTGAACTTTAACGTCAATACGTTTTGTATTCCAAAAAACAACAGAATTTATTAAAAATAGTAGTTTTTAGTTTACGCCCACTTTTTCACTGTTAAAAGGGCGTGGCAGTATTTTTGTTTCTATAAAATTAATCCCCATATCTTTATCTATCTACCAACCAAATTTCATTCCATTATCTTTAAGAACCACCGAGATATTAAGCAAAAACCAAAATTCTTTTTAAAACGCAAAAAAGTGAAAAAAGAAAACTTCAAAAAATTCATTAAACACCAGGTCACCAGAATCTGTTAGTAGGTGGTTTTCTGTTATGGATTTTCTTAAAATTGCTATAACTCGATAACCATTAGAGGTATTTGAATAAATGTTTCACCATAAGATAGTTTGGAATATTGGCTAAATGATGAGCAACCTTTGGCCCGCCTGAAAATACGCTAAAATAGCTAAAAATGCTAGATAAAGTTTAAACTCTCTATATCTCGAGATGTAATGAAGTTATGTAAATTTTGTGTAGCTTATGGAAATCTGGAATTCCTATACTAATAACCTACCAAGTTTTATTTCAATATCTCTAAAACTATTAGAGATATGGAAGAGTTTGTCAAACCTTCTGCGGTCGCATTTTGTGATAATTTACTAATTCAAGGTAAAGTTTCAATGACTATAACTCAGGATTGGTTCGGAATATTTACATGAAACTATCAGCATACGAAAGCTAAGGAATTGAACTTTTACGTCAATACGTTTTGTATTCCAAAAAACAACGGAATTTGTTGAAATTAGCAGTTTTTAGTTTACGCCCACTTTTATCAATATTGAATGGGCGTGGTAAAATTTTTGTTTCTATAAAATTAATCCCCATATCTTTATCTATCTACCAACCAAATTTCATTTAATTATCTTTAAGAACCACCGAGATATTAAGCAAAAACCAAAATTCGTTTTAAACCACAAAAAAGTGAAAAAAAGAAAACTTCAAAAAAATTCATTAAACACCAGGTCACCAGAATCTGTTAGCAGGTGGATTCCTGTTAAGGATTTTCTTAAAGTTGCTATAACTCGATAACCATAGGAGCTATTTGAATAAATGTTTCACCATATGATAGTTTGGAATATTGGCTAAATTATGAGCAACCTTTGGCCCGCCTGACATTACACTGAAATAGCTAAAAATGCTTGATAATGTTTAAACTTTCTATATTTCGTAAAATAATGAAGTTATGGAAATTTTTCATAGCTTATGGTAATCTAGAATTCCTGTACTAATAATCTACCAAGTTTTATTTCAATATCTTTAAAAGTATTAAAGATATTCAGCATGCTAGTGGCTCACCTTCGAAAGCTATATTAAACTTTTGTTTAACTTTGTTACTGTCCACGTTTTTAGGGGAAACATCTGTTTAAAACTAAAATAAAACAATACATAAACTTTTCTGTTTATAAAATTAACATTTTAATTCCTTTTTGTTTTTAAGATTCGGGTCAATGTTAAACAGCTTTATTTAATTGAAATAATTAAAACGTTTTTTTTTTTTTTATAAAATATGGAGCAATAAACTTAAATTAATGAGAAAATACTTTAATGCTGAAGTTAAGTGGGTTATAAAGAAGTTGTTAAACAACTTTAATTAAAGCTGTTATAAAGCTGGTTATATAAACAAGTCAATACAATGGACTATAGATCAATTGCTATGCTAGACAAAAGACTAGTCCGTAAATAAACCAATTCATGGACTAGTTCATAGTCCATAGTTAATAGACTAGTCAATAGACTAGTTCATGGACTATTCAATCGACTAGTTCATAGACTAGTCAATAGACTAGTTAATAGAGTAGTCAATAAACTAGTTCACAGACTACTCAATAGACAAGTTTATAGACTAGCTCATAAGACTAGTTCATAGACTACTTCATAGACTAGTTCATAGACTAGTTTATAGACTAGTTTATAGACTAGTTCATAGACTAGTCAATGAACTAGTTCATAGACTAGATTATAGACTTGACAATAGAAATGTCAATTGACTTGTCTATAGTCTAGCCAATAAACAAGTCCATAGACTCTTCTATTGACATATCTGTAGACTACAACGTAGGCAATTCCATAGACTAGACAATAGACTAGTCTAGAGTCTAGTCTATAGATTAGTCAATAGAAATGCCCATAAACTAGTCCATAAAAAGTCAATAGTAAAGTTCATTGACTAGTCCATTGTCGAGTCAATAAACGAGGCCACAGACTCTTCTATACACTATTCCGTAGACTATTACCCAGTCTATTCCATACACTAGACAATATACTTCTCAATAGACTATTTCATAGACTAGTCAACAGACTAGTTCATAGACTAGTCAACAGACTGGTTCATAGACTTGTCAATAGACTTGCCAATGGAAAAGTCCACTGTATAGTCAATAAACTAGTCCATAGACTCTTTTATAGACTTGTCTGTAGACTATCACGTAGTCTATTCCATAGACAATAGACTAGTCTTAAATCTAGTCTATAAACAAGTCCATAGTCTAATCAATAAACTAGTCCATAATTACATTAACTTGGCAACGATTAACTATCGACATTAAGGAATAGTTTCAGACATTGTTGAGGAATTAATAGTAAATAAAAATAAAAAATAAATCCTATCAAATCACCATTTCCAACCTAGGTCAACGTCTTAAACCACCACGACCATAAAATTTCGTTGTAGTAGGCAGAGGAGGTTGACTTTTTTGTCCATACTGACGTTGATGCGAAGAAGATCTACTACCGTTATCATTGGCAAACGAACGTCCCTGTGAATAGGTCTCATGGGGTGAAGATCTGCCATGATGAGAGGGTTGAGCAAAAGCTGAATATCTAGAATCATATGTAGTTGAAGAGGACGACGATAATGATGATGATGATGTTGATGATGATGAACCAGCACCAGTATTTTTAGCAATTCTTTGAGAATAAACTGCTGACTTAGCTCTAGGATCATTAATGGAAAATTGTGTACCATCAGCTCCGCGAACACTTTGTATGGTCAACTGGTTTGATTCTCTTGGTGGTTGTACATTACCTCTTTGCCGCGAAGGACTTGTATTGGTGGTGCAGGTTGTGGTATAATTATTAATAGCCTGGGTTTGTGTCGTAGCCAAGGCAGAGGGAATTTGTGATATTTTATATATATCCACTATTTGCATTTGAATTTTATACATTTCCATGGCATTGCTGACATTGGCATTTGGTTGTCGTATCAATTCGGCAAATTGATGTATGGCCATTAATTGATTCTCATTAAGATCACGTATAATATTCATAATGGGCGAATCATCATCTTGATGCATATTCTCTGTAGGCGATTGTGTTTCTAGAGTCTGACAGCCTATGCTATAGACACTGGGCTCTACTTGTATAGCTATGTCATAACCTTTTGTCTTACGCTGCATATCGAATTCTTCCAGATCATCTGTTTGTGTCATGGCATTACAGTATAACGATGAACTGGTTTCTATTAATTCCTCTTCTTCATCATTTTCCTGCTGATCCTTATTGCCCGACTCCTGTTTGACTTTTTTCAATTTGGCCGGAATTTTAATCGTTTTCAATTTGGTATGTATAAACTGAGCATCACAGCCTATTAATTTAGCCACTTTGGCGGCATGCGTTGGAAGTGCAGCTAAACCCCATTCCTCCATGTTGAAACGAGTGGTATGAGAATTAAATTTATAACTAACATTATTGATTGTGTGCAGAGGAGAACGATTTTCATAGATTTGTTGCTGAACATATGAATGACTGGTGGGCAATTTGCGTACCGTGGAAACGAAGGGAAAAGAAGAGAAAATATTAGATTCTTCAGCGCCGGCGGTATCTTTGAGGTGTTGCAGTAAGGCAGTGGCACGTTTGATAGCTAAAAAAATAACAGAAGAAAAAAATTGTTAAATTATTTTCACAATAAATGTTTATGAAAAAATATCAAAACAAAAGTGTTTACTTTATAAAATATTAAACGGTTACTCTTAAAGAATTCCACTAAAATCAATATCTGCTAACTTAGTTTCCTTATACAAGTACAGTATTACAAAATGCACAATTTCGTTAAAGTTTTTTTGTTTCTTACCTCTTTCTCTCTTTTGCTTAGGCGTTAAAACTTCCTCAATTTCCTCTACATTTTCCACCAAAATTCCACTCTCTATAACAAAAACAAAAAATTAGAAATATTTCTATAAATTCCTAGCTTTATATTTCAAATACCAATTGGATTATTATCCACATTACTGATGGAAGCTTCCCTTTTCACTCTAATATTTTGATCCACTCTTAGACAATCCTCTAAATACTCCCGGTTAAAAACACTACTTGAGCCTGCTTTTGTATTTGTTTCTTGGTGTGAAGGAGGTAAATTTCTACTACGTTTAATTTTATAATGATTTAAACTATCAGCAACATCTTGTTGCTGTTTCTCTTTCGTTCTATTACTTGAGGGCGATACGGATCTTGATCTAGAACGTTTTCTTGATTTCTTTTTAGATTTCTTTTGCTTTTTACTTTTTTTACGTTTTTCTTTTTGTAATCTCTTTAATTCCTTTAAACGTTCTGAAAATTTTTCTTCTAACTCATTATTTCTAGCCTCTTCAATTCTTTCTTTTAGTTTATCTTGTAGTAAATCATCAAAGAAATCGGCCGGTATATTTTCATCTTCACTATCATCCTCGCTATCGCTGGACACTTCTCCGGATTCTCTTTTCGTTTCTCTGGTCTCTAAAAGATCATTAAAATAATCACTGGGTAAAGAAGAGGAATCTTCATTGTAATCTGGTACAGGTGTAGAAAACTCGTTTTTTACTCTAAGGCGATTTATGGCCGCTAAAGATATTCTTGGAGTGGCTATGCCATCTGCTAGACTATCTGTGGTGGTAACAGATGATATTAAGGGGGGCGGTGGTGGTGGTGATTGATCAGTTTCCATACTGTTACTTTGATTATTTAAAGAATCAGGTTGGGGTGAAGTCTCAGGTCGTGGAGTTGGCGGTATAAGGGAAAACTCTGTTTTTACTCTTAAGCGAGGTCGTACAGGTGCTATAGGAGTAGCCAAACCATCTAGATAGGCATCAAGTGCTGATTTTGCTGTATTATCTGTTACAGAGTTTGTTGTAGGCATTTGAAAGGTATTTCCATTTACTGCTTCCACTGTTGGAAAATTACTTAATAATCTAGTGGTTTCCAAATCGCTAGATTGGGCTGCTGTTGAAGCATGTTCTTTTTCAGGAGTCTTTGACAAGGGCATATCATAATCGACAACATGAGCCTCATCTAAGTCTGGTTCTGATTTCACTCTTACCTCTTGATTGTCATTTGTATTTGCTGACATTTTATTGGCCTCTTGTTTGGATGTTTCTTGAGTTTGTGTTGGTGGTGTGATCTCCTCCTCTTGTGCCTTCTGATCGTTATCATTTTGTTTTACAATATCTATGGACTCTGTTTTAACTGTCGGCATGTGGGTATCTTTGTCTTTTTCATTTGATATTTGTGATCCTATAGGTGAAAAGGGTGGTCTTTCCGGCGTGGCTCTTGAATCATCCTCATCTTCTCCCATTTGTACTGCACATGTTTTCATTTCTTCACTCATTTTTCTTGATTATTTAAAACAATGCACATTTGTTAAAAAAATGCATCGAGAAATTTGTTTAAAAACATCAGCTGTTTAACAAACTCCTGATTCAAGTATATGGAATGTTTTGCCGGCTATAAATTTCTAATGCTAACGGCGTAAAAACTAATTTGCGGTAAGGATTATAATGGACATTTTTAAAACCAAAGTATATTACGAATTTTTTCTAATTTTTAATATTTCAGTTATTTTTTATTATTGTGTGTTAATGTTTGAGCAATTTAATTATTTACTTAGTCTGTTAGAGTAAAACGGGCGCCGTTAATTTTATAAACATTTGACGGCTTTGCGAACTTTGTTTGCCTCTGGTATCTGCAATTTGTTTATAGTAAACAACTGTTCAGTAATGAAAATTTAGCGTTTTTTTTAATTAAAAAGTGCAATTTAATTGCAAAATTGGGCTTTGTTTTATAGCCATTAAATCTAAAAGTATATTTTTGTTTTTAGAAATATGTAATTGAGTGATTTTTTGTGTCATTTTAAATCATTTATTAAGAGATTATTTTGTCTAGCTTGTTTTATTAGAAAGAGAGAGAGAGTAAGCATTACCATAATCACAAAATTGAATGCAATTGAGGCCGTTGCTACATTATATTTAAGGGTTGCCAGTATCTTTAAAAAATTTTAAGCAGTAAATGAAATAAAACGTTATTTTTAATTTTTTTCAATTATATAACAAAATCTTCTGTGTTTACCTTATTTGCATTAGTAACGACATATTTTAAAAAAATAAAATAATTTTTAATAACATTTTTAAACATTTCCAAAATTTTAATAAAAAATTTCCACAATTTTCATATGTTTGCACCATTTTTCTTTAAATTTATTAATAGTTTTATAAAAAAAGTATAAAAAAAAAATCAAAAAAGTTATAAAAACACCAAAATCCTTTAACCCAATAACACCTTACGCATCATATAACCACTGGCATTATTGCTGGAGTGAGGTCTAGGCGGTTCCTCGTGTTCTATACACTTAGACGAGCAAAGATATTGCAGCAAAGGTACCCGATATTTGCCACAAAAATCTACAAATTTAATATGTTCCACACGATTATCGAAGAAAACGCCCTTACAGTTGGGATTAACACAACAATTGGCACAACTCAAATATTCCAAAGTCGTTTGAGGCACATCACCGGGTCCCACTTCAATGCCCGATGACTTAACAATGCGTGCAGCCAATTCCATAAGAGTCGGAGGATTGAGAGCCATATCCTGAACGAAACGTACAACCAAAG
Organism: Lucilia cuprina; assembly: GCF_022045245.1. NCBI lineage: Eukaryota > Metazoa > Arthropoda > Insecta > Diptera > Calliphoridae > Lucilia > Lucilia cuprina. The sequence goes on from NC_060951.1 coordinate 6,437,525, forward strand.
GATTGTCGCGTAGACTTAGCTAATAGAAAAGTAATTTAAAATTAATATGTTTTAATAAAATATTAAATATAGAATTTTCCATAACTACCTCTGCCAGATTTTTCAAAGCCACTATATCTTTGGGCAAATGTTTCAAGCGATTTTTGTGCAGCAGCAAAGATTTGAGATTTTTCAAACGCGCTATGCTAGTGGGTAGATTTTCAATAAGATTATCACATAAAACCAAGGCCTGCAACTGGCTTAAAACACCCACTGCCTCGGGCACCTCGGTTATCAAATTGCCACCCATAGACAAGACCTGAAGGCTGTTGATAATAAACATAAAATTAGTTTTTACTAAAAAAAAACAATAATAATTTAGCTTTTTTAACATAATAAGTTATCACTAGGCTTGTTTTTTAATTAAAACTATTTTAATTTACGGAATATTCCCAAATTTCTATTATCTCTTAAAAATCAAGGTTTTTGTTTAATTATCATTTAATCTTTAGTTAAGAAATTCATGTGGGTTTAATTAATTGTGTTTTATAAGACCCTTTATTATCACAATTTCTTTGTTTTGGGTTCAATTAACTTTAATTTTTTGGCGAGATATTTAAGACACGTTTTTTGGAATTAATTTTTTAAAATAAAATAAAATTTGTAAATAAAAACAAGAAGACATTCAACAGTTTTAAAAAACGAAAGTTTTGAAATAGAAACAGATAAAAGAACCGGTTAAAATCTTAAATTTTGGAACGATTTTATAAATTATACTTCTTCTGGTTAAGTTCTAATTCAGTTCTAGTTCAGTTCTAGTTCAGTTCTAGTTCAGTTCTAGTTCAGTAATGATAACGCTGTTAGTCGATAATATTCTAAATAACAGAGCTAAGGAAGGAGTTTTGCTACTATATAAGGATCCATTCATAACATTTCAATAATTTTTATCATTTGTGTAGATATAAATACTACATGTCTTTTATTTAGTTTATATTTTCGTAAATGACAAAAAAATTTGCAAATCTTCTTTGTAAGAGAAAAATAACGTGGTTACATAACAAATAATAGATAAATGAATTGACAGTCTTTAAATCTTTTGATTTCAGTTCTAGTTCTAGTTCAGTTCTAGTTCAGTTCTAGTTCAGTTTTAGTTCAGTTCTAGTTCAGTTCTAGTTCAGTTCTAGTTCAGTTCTAGTTCAGTTCTAGTTCAGTTCTAGTTCAGTTCTAGTTCAGTTCTAGTTCAGTTCTAGTTCAGTTCTAGTTCAGTTCTAGTTCAGTTCTAGTTCAGTTCTAGTTCAGTTCTAGTTCAGTTCTAGTTCAGTTCTAGTTTAGTTCTAGTTCAGTTCTAGTTCAAGTTCAGTTCTAGTTCAAGTTCAGTTCTAGTTCAGTTCTAGTTCAGTTCTAGTTCAGTTCTAGTTCAGTTCTAGTCCAATTCTAGTTCAGTTCTAGTTCAGTTCTAGTTCAGTTCTAGTTGTGTCTAGTTCAGTTCTAGTTCAGTTCTTAGTTTAGTTCTAGTTCAGTTCTAGTTCAATTCTAGTTCAGTTCTGTTCTAGTTCAGTTCTAGTCCAGTTCTAGTTCAGTTCTAGTTCTGTTCTAGTTCAGTTCTAGTTCAGTTCTAGTTGCGTTCTAGTTCAGTTCAAGTTCAGTTCTTAGTTTAGTTCTAGTTCAGTTCTAGTTTAATTCTAGTTCAGTTCTAGTTTAGTTCAGTTCTAGTTCGTAACTTGTATACAAAAACATTGTTTTTTTTTTTTTGGGTTTTGATTAGGATGGCGGTGCATCAAGCACTCATATTGCCAGGTTATCACACGTTTGTCCAGAGAAAACCCCACCAACCGACCTATACCTTCATATAGGAAGTTGGAGCATCCGGACTTGATTTCATCAAAAGTATTAATGGTCTCCACCAGTATATATTTGAGTTTAAATGGTCTCCACCAGGTTATATCGTGAGTATTTTATGGTCTCCACCAGTTAAAAACGTTTGAGTATTCTATGGTCTCCACCAATAAAACATAACCTCACTTGAGGTAAAACGAAAGCACGAGGTTAATGTAGACAACATGTAACTTTGAACAGTTACATGAAGTAATACATTACACCAGTGCGAGCGAGACGCAAAACTGTCGAAAGCCAGGCAACAAACACAAGCCTGAACGCGTTTAAGAAATAATCGCGATGACGCGAGAGTTGTTCCCCAACTCAGACCTGAATTGCGACTGAACAAAAACATTGTGGTCTGTGGTTGTTTTGCCTGTATTGTAGTTCTGCGGTAACGGTAAATTATTAACAGTGATGCCAATATGTAATTTAAAAAGCTTTAACTCTTTTCGTATGAAATTTCAGTTGTATTTTGGAAATAATGTATGATTTAAGAATTTTGTTGAAATAAAATAAATCGATAGAATTGAATTATTTTGAAACTTAATTCCAGGAATTTTTTTAATGTTTTCTTTTAATGGTATACTTATGGTATTGTTATTTTTTATGAAATTTTTATTTAAAAACGTCAGCATTTAACTTGAACTTTATCATTTTGCTAGCAAAATTTACGACACGTTTTTTCCAATATTTTCAATTTCATTTTTTTAATCATAGGCTTGTTCCAATTACAGAAATTTCAATACAATTTACAAAGAAAATAAAGTAATAAATTATTGTTTGCAAAAAAAACATAAGATTAATCTTTTAAACTAAAAAAAGAGCAAAAATTAAAAAAAAATAAAAGATTAAAAATAATACTTGAGCAAGCAATTTTATTAAAAGTTTTATAGTATAAATGACCCTTAAAATAAAAAGTTTATCAACTTTTTTGTTATTTTCAATTAAATTTAATAAAACTTTATTTATAATAAAAAAAAATTGCCAATTGACGTCTCTAAAATAGGACTTTCTACTCACCCTTGCATTTTCCAGATATCTTTACTTATAGCGGTTATTTGATTGCCTCCGACATATAAATATTTCAAATTCCTTAATTCGATAACCTGTTCCGGAAAATGGGTCAATAGATTGCCACTTAAATTCAATTCTTTTAGAGAGGATTGTTGATTTTTCATGGTAAATGTTTTGGGCAATGATTGATTGGTTAACTGATTATTTTTGGCCACTAAAGTGACCAACGGCAATTGGGCTATGGCTTCGGGTAATGATGTCAATTGATTTGAACTTAAATCCAAAATGCGTAAATTTGTAAAATTCTTAATGGCCGTGGGTAAAAATTTCAAACGATTATGATTGAGTAATAAAATTTCTATATCTTTTTGTGATTTCAAACGTTGTTTGCTCTCGGAGTAGAGATCATCTTCCAAAGTGATTTCGTATAAATTCATGCGGCCATAATCCAAAGTTTTCTGTTCGCGTGAGTCGGTATCACTGCTATCTGATGTATAAACCTCCATTTTGTTTTTGTTTTGTTTTTTTGCAATTAAATTTATATATTTGTTTTTAAATTGTTTAAATATTCTTTTAAATAATAATTTTTATTTTCTTTTCTATTTATCACATAATTTTCTATTTTTTTTTTTAATTTGACACTTATCCACTTTTCATTTAAATTTTTGTTTACACTATCGTTTTGTGTTTTTGAAACGCTTCTTTATAAAATAAAATCCGTGTCCGTTCTTAAAAACATACGTTATTGAAATGATCAGTCTATAGTTTGACTCTCGCCTATAAAGCTTGACTTTAACAAGTGTTTTATTTATTATCACCTCTAGACAGTGTATAATACTTATTCAATGTGTGTGAAAGTCGTAGGAACAGAAAAAAAGACTTTCTTAATCTAATTTAAGTCGACTTTTTTAGCACCCGACTTCTTTTTATTTAAATGGTTTTTGCAATTTTCAAAAAGGTGTCCATGTTTGTTCGAATTATTATTAAAATTATAACATTTTGAATAGCTAAGACAATATTCTTTCCAATGATATATAAAAGGTCTATCTTAACTTTTCGAGTTGTCAAAATTTTCTTCATAACTATTAGAGATGTCATACCCTTTAACAAAAGAAAAACGTTTCAATTATTTAGAAAATTTTGCTTTAGCTTCTTTTGTAATAACACTTGTGAAAAGAAGATTCCATTTCCTTTCCAATGATATATAATAGATTCTTTATAACTTTTCTAGCCCTTAAATTAACAATACCACTCTAAAAGACTTGTTAAATTTCTTCATTACTCATATTTTTGCTTGTATTTGACAAAAGTCTTCAATTAAGTTTTCAACAATAGATAAAATTACATAATTTTGAATTGTAAACACAATTTCCTTTCCAATGATATATAATATGTCTACTCCAATGTGACAACTTGTAAAAAATTTATAAACAATTTCCATGTTAAACTTCCGCCGCTTAAACTATCAATTATTTTGACATACGAAATAATAAAGTAGACATATTATATATCAAAATTTAGGAAATTTTGTCTACTTTTAGACAATGTATAAATTTTAAAATTTTGATAGTTTATATAAGATTTTTTACAAAAATTTACTAAAAAACTATTTTCCGCGTGTTTTTCCCAGTTACTACTTTTAAAGCCAAAAAATTTGCAAGTTTAAAGAAATTTATTAAACATATTATATATCAATAAATAGGAAATTATATCTACTTTAAGTCAATATATACATTTTTTAAAATTTTGACAGTTTATATAAGATTTTTTACAAAAACTAACTAAAACAAATTTTCCGCGTGTTTTTCCCAGTTACCGCTTTTAAAGCTATTAATTTCACAAGTTTAAAGAAACTTATTAAACCTATTATATATCAATAAATAGGAAATTATGTCTACTTTTACACAATATATAAATTTTTTAAAATTTTGACGTTTATACAAGATTTTTTACAAAAATTGACTAAAAAACTAATTTTTCGCATGTTTTTGCCAGTTACTACTTTTAAAGCCAAAAATTTTACAAGTTTAAAGAAATTTATTAAACATATTATATATCAATAAATAGGAAATTATGTCTTCTTTCCAATAATATATAATTTTTGTAATAACTAACAGGTTTTTTACACAAAAAATAGGTCAAACTAACTTTTCATAGAAATTTTCCATTTAAATTAATTTTAAAGTAAATAATTTGCTAGAATTATACATATTGTACATCAATGTAAAGCAAATTGTGTATATTTTTCATAAATATATAAATATTTTATTTATTTGAGACTTTTTTATAAAAATGTTCACAAAAAGTTTTCACATTTTATTCTTTTTTAACTTCTTCTGTCATTCTTTCAAATGTAAACAAACAAATAAACAACCGCTATTGCTAAAACAGTAATGCCAACTATGCACTTTTGTTTAAGATAAAATAAACGTTTAAAGAAAACTAAAATATCTAAATTATCCTTAAAATAGTTAAACAAAACTGAAAATTAAACAATTTTTTTAAAAAAAGCTCATTTTAAATTCGTTTCGCCTCTTTAAATTTCAAAAGCCAATTTTCGCAAGATCGTCTTATCATTCATCTTTCTCCGTAATTTTATTTTATATATATTTCATTATTTTACACTTAACGTCAATATTCATTTTCACTCATACAAAATAACAACAAATTAAAAAAAAAAAACAATAAATTTTGATGCTTACTTATGTATAACAGAATAGTTTAATATTTTACATAATTAAAAAAAAAACTAATTGGAGACAATTGAAATTATTTCACTAATATTTATTTTCCTTGTGTTTTTTTATTTCTAAAATTTTATTTTGTTTACATTAAATTTTCTGCGAATATAATTAAATGTTTTTAAATTTATTTTCTATTTCTTATCAAAAAAAAACTTTTGTTATTGTACTGTTTATTTAAAAAAAATTTGCAGACTCATTTTCTTTGTGATTTTTTCTATATTTTAATAATTGCTGACAATACTATTTTTATTAAATGTGTTATAATCTTTTAAATTAATATAATGGGAGGAGGGGGGCAATCAAGTTGACCATAAAGTGCAACTACCATTATTTTGAATTGTGTATCAAAAAATAAAATTATTTACAAAATTAAAAACGAATTTTAAAGGCTCTACACAAAATTTAAATGAAATTGATCAAACTACAACAGAATAAGAACTAAACAAGAACTAGAACAGAACTAGAACAGAACTAGAACAGAACAAGAACAGAACTAGAACAGATCTAGAACAGAACTAGAACAGAACTAGAACAGAACTAGAACAGAACTAGAACAGAACTAGAACAGAACTATAACAGAACTAGAACAGAACTAGAACAGAACTAGAACAGAAATAGAACAGATCAAGAACAGAACTAGAACTAGAATAGAACTAGAATGGAACTAGAACAGAACTAGAACAGAACTAGAACAGAACTAGAACAGAACTAGAACAGAACTAGAACAGAACTAGAACAGAACTAGAACAGAACTAGAACTAGAACAGAACTAGAACCGAACTAGAACAGAACTAGAACATAACAGAACTAGAACAGAACTAGAATATAACTAGAACAGAACTTGAACAGAACAAGAACAGAAATAGAACAGAACTAGAACAGAACTAGAACAGAACTAGAACAGAACTAGAACAGAACTAGAACAGAACTAGAACAGAACTAGAACAGAACTAGAACAGAACTAGAACAGAACTAGAACAGAACTAGAACAGAACTAGAACAGAACTAGAACAGAACTAGAACAGAACTAGAACAGAACAAGAACTAGAACAGAACTAGAACAGACTAAACATAACTGAACTAGAACAGAACTAGAACAGAACTAGAACAGAACAAAACAGAACTAGAACAGAACTAGAACAGAACTAGAACAGAACTAGAACAGAACTAGAACAGAACTAGAACAGAACTAGAACAGAACTAGAACAGAACTAGAACAGAACTAGAACAGAACTAGAACAGAACTAGAACAGAACTAGAACAGAACTAGAACAGAACTAGAACAGAACTAGAACAGAACTAGAACAGAACTAGAACAGAACTAGAACAGAACTAGAACAGAACTAGAACAGAACTAGAACAGAACTAGAACAGAACTAGAACAGAACTAAAACAGAACTAGAACAAAAGAGACTAGAACAGAAACTAGAACAGAACTAGAACAGAACTAGAACAGAACTAGAACAGAACTAGAACAGAACTAGAACAGAACTAGAACAGAACTAGAACAGAACTAGAACAGAAGAGAACTAGAACAGAACTAGAACAGAACTAGAACAGAACTAGAACAGAACTAGAACAGAACTAGAACAGAACTAGAACAGAACTAGAACAGAACTAGAACAGAACTAGAACAGAACTAGAACAGAACTAGAAAGAACTAGAACAGAACTAGAACAGAACTAGAACAGAACTAGAACAGAACTAGAACAGAACTAGAACAGAACTAGAACAGAACTAGAACAGAACTAGAACAGAACTAGAACAGAACTAGAACAGAACTAGAACAGAACTAGAACAGAACTAGAACAGAAACTAGAACAGAACTAGAACAGAACTAGAACAGAACTAGAACAGAACTAGAACAGAACTAGAACAGAACTAGAACAGAACTAGAACAGAACTAGAACAGAACTAGAACAGAACTAGAACAGAACTAGAAACAGAACTAGAACAGAACTAGAACAGAACTAGAACAGAACTAGAACAGAACTAGAACAGAACTAGAACAGAACTAGAACAGAACTAGAACAGAACTAGAACAGAAGAACTAGAAAAAGAACAGAACTAGAACAGAACTAGAACAGAACTAGAACAGAACTAGAACAGAACTAGAACAGAACTAGAACAGAACTAGAACAGAACTAGAACAGAACTAGAACAGAACAGAACAGAACTAGAACAAAACTAGAACAGAACTAGAACAGAACTAGAACAGAACTAGAACAGAACTAGAACAGAACTAGAACAGAACTAGAACAGAACAACTAGAACAGAACTAGAACAGAACTAGAACAGAACTAGAACAGAACTAGAACAGAACTAGAACAGAACTAGAACAGAACTAGAACAGAGCTAAAACAGAGCTATAACAAAACTAGAGCAGAACTAGAACAGAACTAGTACAGATCTAGAACAGAACTAGAACAGAACTAGAACAGAACAGAACTAGAACAGAACTAGAACAGAACTAGAACAGAACTAAAACTAGAACTAGAACAGAACTAGAACAGAACTAGAACAGAACTAGAACAGAACTAGAACAGAACTAGAACAGAACTAGAACAGAACTAGAACAGAACTAGAACAGAACTAGAACAGAACTAGAACAGAACTAGAACAGAACTAGAACAGAACTAGAACAGAACTAGAACAGAACTAGAACAGAACTAGAACAGAACTAGAACAGAACTAGAACAGAACTAAAGCAGAACTAGAATAGAACTTGAACAAAACAGATCTAGAACAGAACTAGCACAGCACCAGAACAGAACTAGAAAAGAATTAAAACAAAACTAGAACAGAACTATTTAACTATGTAAGAAAACCTTAAATGTTATAAAAATATTTAAAATTATTACTTTTCTTCTATTATTCTTCTATCCAAACATTATTATTACTTCATTTTAATTAATTTTAAGTTTAACAACACTATTTCTCATTTTAACACTTAACAACACTATTATTTAAAATGTAAATAAAAGAACTGTTAAACAGGAAATGTCAAAAGTTATTATTATATTAGCAGAGTATAGTAATCAAAGTCAGCTGTTATACGCATAACAATTAAAGTGGCAGAATTTTTTTTTATTGTTATTTCACTAGAAAATATAGAAAACATTAGAAATTAATTAAATAGATTTGTGCAAAAAATAAAATTGTTTAAAGTTCCTAAAGGAAAGCGAGTTTTTATAAAGAAATTTATAAAAATAAAAGTTTTATAAAACAAAAGCAAAGTAAATAAAAAGAGAGTGAACAAGATACAAGGGGAATTAAAGCATGTTGTTATAATAATATACACTGTGAGAACTAAGTTATTTAATAGTGATAAAGTACACTGTTAATACTTAAATTAAGGGTTAATAGAGTGTTTTATAATAGGTGTGATATTTTTTATCATAACTTTGCATTTTATTGGTGTTACTAGGTAAACGTCTATGTAGCTTATCTTTTTTTTTTTTGCTAAATTATATATTTTTATAACAAATTAGTTTTTTTTGTTCTAGTTTTTTATGACAGCTTTAAGAGCATAACGTTTGTAGGTAGTGTTGTATTGTTAATTTAAATGTTTAATAACTTATCTGTATTACTCTCTAGACATTCTCTACATAGACAAATCCTAATCGTAAACACCAAACAATTCTCCAGTTGAAATTTTGTTTTTTTTATTGTATAATTTTATTATTTTTTTTAGATTTATTATGATTTGTTTTTACTCTGCCATTCTCCTCTAACTCATTTACATATAATTTTGGTTTTGTAAAAAAAAAGAATAATATTTATTGATAATTGTATTTAATCTATTGAAAAGCAACAAATACCTACTTATTGGCTGAAAAGAAAGAAAATAATAAATATTATTCTAAATATTGAATTATAATTACGAAATAGTATAAAAATTCAATTATAAATGTCGTCTAGTCTAAAGTATGTTGGTTTAACAGTTTTAAGATCAACAAATTTCAAAACAACAACTTTATCAATTACTACTAAATTAACCGCCACCGCAACAACAACAACTGCAACAGCAACAGCTACACGCAATTATCATTTACTCTCTGCTATTGATCTAAATAATTGGAGAACCCCAACTCAAGAGCAACAACAAAAATTACCTCAAACAGCTGTCAAAAATACTTCCTTATTAAAACTAATAAACAAAAACTTAGATAAAACCTGTCTATCATTAAGTACTTTTCATAAGTAAGTTAAATAGTAATAATAATCATAAAAAATAATAAAAAAGTATTCTACTAAATATTTTCCATTAATTTTAATTTATTCTTTCACATCCTCTCCTAGATACAAAAACATAATGGATGCTCCGCCTGGCTTATTTAAGGGTTCTTTGGATCGTTTTAATGGTATCACTGTAGATTCTGCTGTTGAATTTAATCCAGAGGATAATTTTGCTGAAAAATTAGAAAGTATTAATTGATTAATTTTAATAAATTGTAATTAATTAACAAATTTTATTTAATATTTCTTTTATTTTAGAATCTTTGGCCTATTGGCAGGAACAGAAAAGACGCGCTATTTGGTTTCATGTTAAAACGGAACATTCGGAATGGGTACCACATTTAACCAAGGTAAGGTGAATACTGTTTTAGTTCTAGTTTAGTTTAACTTCTATTCTAGTTCTGTTGTAGATATGTTCTAGTTCTGTTCTAGTTCTGTTCTAGTTCTGTTGTAGATATGTTCTAGTTCTGTTCTAGTTCTATTCTAGTTCTGTTCTAGCTCTATTCTAGTTCTGTTCAAGATCTGTTCTAGTCCTGGTCTTTTTCTGATCTAGTTCTGTTCTAGTTCTGATCTATTTCTGTTCTAGTTCTGTATTAGTTCTGATCTAATTCTGCTTTAGTTCTGTTCTAGTTCGGTTCTAGTTCTGTTCTAGTTCTGTTCAAGTTCTGTTCAAGTTCTGTTTTAGTTCAGTTCTAGTTCTGTTCTAGTTCTGTTCTAGTTCTGTTCTAGTTCTGTTCTAGTTCTGTTCTAGTTCTGTTCTAGTTCTGTTCTAGTTCTGTTTAGTTCTGTTCTAGTTCTGTTCTAGTTCTGTTCTAGTTCTGTTCTAGTTCTGTTCTAGTTCTGTTCTAGTTCTGTTCTAGTTCTGTTCTAGTTCTGTTCTAGTTCTGTTCTAGTTCTGTTCTAGTTCTGTTCTAGTTCTGTTCTAGTTCTGTTCTAGTTCTGTTCTAGTTCTGTTCTAGTTCTGTTCTAGTTCTGTTCTAGTTCTGTTCTAGTTCTGTTCTAGTTCTGTTCTAGTTCTGTTCTAGTTCTGTTGTTCTAGTTCTGTTCTAGTTCTGTTCTAGTTCTGTTCTAGTTCTTTTCTAGTTCTGTTCTAGTTCTGTTCTAGTTCTGTTCTAGTTCTGTTCTAGATCTGTTCTAGTTGTGTTCTAGTTCTGTTCTAGTTCTGTTTTAATTCTGTTCTAGTTCTGTTCTAGTTGTGTTCTAGTTCTGTTTTAATTCTGTTCTAGTTCTGTTCTAGTTACGTTCTAGTTCAGTTCTAGTTCAGTTCTAGTTCAGTTCTAGTTCAGTTCTAGTTCAGTTCTAGCTCAGTTCTAGTTCAGTTCTAGTTCAGTTCTAGGTCTGTTCTAGTTCTGTTCTAGTTCAGTTCTAGTTCAGTTCTAGTTCACTTCTAGTTCAGTTCTAGTTCTGTTCTAGTCCTGTTCTTCTCTTTTTTGTTTTGTTCTTGTTCTGTTCTAGTTCATTTTGTGAGAAGCTTAGAATAATTCTGACTCTGCTGAAATTGAATAAATCAAATCATTTATGGGAAATATTCTAAATTTCTAAATTTGTATACGTGTATAGTAAAACAGTTTTTCAAATAAATTCAATAATTTGCAATTCATATTTTAGAATAAATTAAACAATGAAAACATCTATTAAAAATCTCAATACTTTATACATTCGTAAGGTAAAAAATTAAACGTAATTTATTGAAAATATTAGCAATTATTATTTCCTTTTTGGAATTATTATTAAAACGTAATAAATCGTTGGAGCATTCAAAAAAAGGCCTACAGAAATCATTAATGTCAACGTTTAAACAGTATTGCCAACTTACATTTAGCTGTTTTAAAATCTTTTACGTAATTTTTATCTTACTTATATTAACGAAGTTGTAAAAAATTTCATAAAATTTAAATTATTTCAAAATTAGCATATCTTAAATCATAAACATAAAATATTAATAAAAAATTTAGTTTATTTTGATTTTTATAACAGCAATAAAGATTATTTTGCACATGTCTACATAAGTCGTTTATGCACTTGGAGTTCAGCGGCAAACACTTGAAACTTGTGCTATTTTTGTAAAACACTTAAGATTAGACTTAATTAAGATAATGACTGAAATATATGGACTAGAGGTAGATGTCTTTTTAGCCCCCAACAACTTTTATCAAATCTGGTGACTACAATGGTACTTTCTGTTTCGATCCAATTGTTTTTATAATAAACCTATGAAGTTCACTCTAGATATGTTTAGATCCGTGGTGGCGAACTTTAGATCTAAAATAGTTCTACCTTTTAAATCAGTTCTAGTTCTGTTTTATTTCTGTTCTAGTTCTGTTCTAGTTCTGTTCTAATTCTGTTCTAGTTCTGTTCTAGTTCTGTTCTAGTTCTGTTCTAGTTCTGTTCTAGTTCTGTTCTAGTTCTATTCTAGTTCTGTTCTACTTCTGTTCTAGTTATGTTCTTGTTCTTTTCTTTTATTTACATATCCTAATTTGCTTCTCCTTATTTCAGATGAATTTCGAATTTCATCATGCCAAAAACGGTATGGTGGTCCTCAATCGTTGGCTCCCTCAGGATGAATATCCAAATCTGCCCGTTTATTCGCACACCATGTTAGGCGTAGGAGGTCTAGTAGTGAATGAGAATAATGAAGTACTCGTGGTATCAGAACGTTTCGCCCTTATACCCAACAGTTGGAAATTGCCGGGAGGTTATGCTGAGCCGCATGAAAACATAGTTGACGCCGCCATACGTGAAGTACGCGAAGAGACAGGTGTAGAAAGTGTTTTCAATACTGTCATTAGTATGAGACATGCTCACGGTGGACCCTTCGGTTGTTCCGATATCTATTGTGTGGTGGCCTTAACACCTACTTCGCTAGAGCTACAGCGCTGTGAACGTGAAATAGCTAAAGTAAAATGGATGCCTTGCGATGAGTACTTACAACATCCCAATGTCCATGAGACTAATAGACATTTCCTAAGATGTTTTTTGGATTATAAAAAACGTGGCATACGTTTCACCTGTGAACTGGCACAACATCAAATATTGAAAAAGGAATATTGTTTGTATTACATGAAAGCCATTGAGCAGGGGGAAAGCGAGAAAAATGGTAAACAGCAGGATTCACAGGAAATGGAAAAACTGTAACATTTATTAAGACAAATTATGTTTAATGTTATAACATAAATGTTTTTTGTAAAATATTACTAAAGAAAGAAAAAGCTGTGCTTTTAATTTAACTTTTATAAAGGAATTGTAAGTGAAATTTTGTTTAGTTTAAAATTGTGTATTAAATTTGTATAGTAAATTTTTAAAATGTGTAAACAAAATCATTTAATTTTTATAAATAAAACTAAAAAAATTGTTATTTATAAGACTAGACTGTTATATATTTGTTTAATATTATTACTAAATTAAGTTTATTTTTTTTTATTATGCGTTTATTTAGTTGAACATTTCCGTTTTCCTGTTTATTATCCTTGCAGCCTCTAGAAAGTTTGTTTTACAAATTGCTCTTTATGTATTTACAAGTGTTGCTTTAATCATCAAGTCCTTTTTGAAAATAACATAAAACTTTCTATAAATTTTTTTTATTATTCACTCTTTTGCTCTGTTCACAAACCACTTAAAATGCCATTCATTTTTATGTTTATTCATTCACTGTTATTCTCGTTTACAGTTTATGAAAAGCTTTCCAAGAGTCATTGACATTAATTTTTTAATATACATATGTGTGTGTGTGTGTTTTATTTCAAAACACACCGACCCTCCTATCCACCCTCAAAGCAAATACTGCTTACAAAAAGACACAAGAGTTTATAGTTAGATAAAACAGTTATCATTATAATGATTTAACTTCTGTTTAAATATTTAAATCCTTTTTTCGTTTTCCTGCCCCACATTTGTTGTCTTTAAAAAACTTTCAGTTTTTCTTTTTCTAAAGGGAATTTTTTTTTTGATTTCTTCTTCAAACTAAAGAAAATGTTCAAAATAATAATTAAAATGAACACTTTACTTTTCCTGTCTAGGAAATTGTTAATGGTTTGGTAAACATTAGACAAAATTTGTTGGTGTAAACAATTACATAGTGTTTCCGGGGAAAAGGGTTTCATATTTTTATTATTCTAATTTAAGCAAATGGTAAACTGAGAGTTAAATTAAAGAGTATTAACTTGTTTAGATAAATCTCTTAAAACACATTGAAATTTAACAGAGAACTAAGCACTTGAATAATTTTTAAGGAAATTCTACTGTAGACCTGGAACAGTTCTAGTTCTGTTATAGTTCTGTTCTAGTTCTGTTTTAGTTCTGTTCTAGTTCTGTTCTAGTTCTGTTCTAGTTCTGTTCTAGTTCTGTTCTAGTTCTGTTCTAGTTCTGTTCTAGTTCTTCTCTAGTTCTGTTCTAGTTCTGTTCTAGTTCTGTTCTAGTTCTGTTCTAGTTCTGTTCTAGTTCTGTTCTAGTTCTGTTCTAGTTCTGTTCTAATTCTGTTCTGTTCTAGTTCTGTTCTAGTTCTGTTCTAATTCTGTTCTGTTCTAGTTCTGTTCTACTTCTGTTCTAGTTCTGTTCTAGTTCTGTTCTAGTTCTGTTCTGTCTAGTTCTGTTCTAGTTCTGTTCTATTTCTGTTCTATTTCTGTTCTAGTTCTGTTCTAGTTCTGTTCTAGTTCTTTTCTAGTTCTGTTATAGTTCTGTTCTAGTTCTGTTCTAGTTCTGCTCTAGTTCTAGTTCAGTTCTAGTTCTGTTCTAGTTCTGTTCTAGTTCTGTTCTAGTTCTGTTCTGTTCAGTTCTGTTCTAGTTCTGTTCTAGTTCTATTCCAGTTCTGTTTTAGTTCTCTTCTAGTTCTGTTCTAGTTCTGCTCTAGTTCTGTTCTAGTTCTGTTCTAGTTCTGTTCTAGTTCTGTTCTAGTTCTGTTCTAGTTCTGTTCTAGTTCTGTTCTAGTTCTGTTCTAGTTCTGTTCTAGTTCTGTTCTAGTTCTGTTCTAGTTCTGTTCTAGTTCTGTTCTAGTTGTGTTCTGTTCTGTTCTAGTTCTGTTCTAGTTCTATTCCAGTTCTGTTTTAGTTCTCTTCTAGTTCTTTTCTAGTTCTGTTCTAGTTGTGTTCTAGTTGTGTTCTAGTTCTGTTCTAGTTCTGTTCTAGTTCTGTTCTAGTTCTGTTCTAGTTCTGTTCTAGTTCTGTTCTAGTTCTGTTCTAGTTCTGTTCTAGTTCTGTTCTAGTTCTGTTCTAGTTCTGTTCTAGTTCTGTTCTAGTTCTGTTCTAGTTCTGTTCTAGTTCTGTTCTAGTTCTGTTCTAGTTCTGTTCTAGTTCTGTTCTAGTTCTGTTCTAGTTCTGTTCTAGTTCTATTCTAGTTCTGTTCTAGTTCTGTTCTAGTTCTGTTCTAGTTCTGTTCAAGTTCTGTTCTAGTTCTGTTCTAGTTCTGTTCTAGTTCTGTTCTAGTTCTAGTTCTGTTCTACTTCTTTTCTTGTCCTGTTCATGTTTTGTTCTAGTTCTGTTCTAGTTCTGTTCTAGTTCTGTTCTAGTTCTGTTCTAGTTCTGTTCTAGTTCTGTTCTAGTTCTGATCTAGTTCTATTCTAGTTCTAGTTCTGTTCTACTTCTTTTCTTGTCCTGTTCATGTTTTGTTCTAGTTCTGTTCTAGTTCTGTTCTAGTTCTGTTCTAGTTCTGTTCTAGTTCTGTTCTGGTTCTGTTCTAGTTCTGTTCTAGTTCTGTTATAGTTCTCTTCTAGTTCTCTTCTATTTCTCTTCTAGTTCTGTTCCAGTTCTCTTCTAGTTCTGTTCTAGTTGTGTTCTAGTTCCCCCTTTAGTTTCTTATTTGTCACAAAGTTTTCTCCTTCCTGATTTCTGTTTACAAAGAGAGGTGCGTAAAGAGTGTCACCATTTTTCCAGACATTTTACGAGAGACTATTTACTCAAAACCATTTCCTATTAGAATACTAAAGCCGGCAATATCTCGTAAAGATACTGTTGTTATCAATTCACTAGAATTACAAACAGCCAAAGGAAAAATAAAACAACAACATTTGAAAGAGGAAGCTGGATAAAGTTTGTTGGCGTAAGGACAAAAATAGCAGATTTTGGGAGAGTTGCGTGTTATTTATAGCGAAAGTATATTTTTAACAAGAAATTATGAGACATATACACACATATAAAAAGGCTGTAATATAAAGTTTTAATAAACAGTTATAAAAAGGACATCAAACAGGAAGCATTGTTTTTTATTATAAAATTAAAGAAGAAATGAAAGTGATATAAAGTTAAATTGTAACTGAAGGGAATATAAATTAATAATTAATTATAAAACACAAGAAAATAAGAAATCTAAGAAAAATAAAAATTTAAAGAAATTTATAAGGAGTACATACGAAAAAGTGAAAAATTTAATCAATTAAAAAAAAATAAATTATATTTATTAATTTCATAAATATTTTATTAAAAACGACTTAAAATATTTCTTCGAAAGCCTCAATAATTTATTTATATTTCAAAAGAATTTAATTTATTTGAAAAACTTCGACAAAAAACCTATATAATGGATTCTTCATATCAAGATTTAAGTGATTTGGAAAAATCTGTAAGTATCTATTTAATCCTTTAACCTAGTCTTATGCTTGCATATATTTCCATTCAGTATATATTTCAATTTTAATAATAAATATTGATATTTAATAACCCTCATACGTATAAATCTGTATATGTATGAAATTGACATTTAAATTATTAAATAAAATACAATTTTGACCTATATAAAGTTACACCCAATAATCATAATACCATCTCTACAAAATAAGAACTGTCTCGCTCTCTCTTTCTATCTGTTTTTTTGCAACTTTAGCAACAACAACTAAACTCCACTACCCTCTTTTAGCTAGTGGTCCTCCCTGTCCTTTGCTATATCTTAAGAGCTACAAGACAAGAAGCAGATAAAGTTTAACATTTAATAGTGTCAATAAACATAACCTTTCCTAAAGCGAAATCACAACTATAGTACAATCGCTACAATACTATTTACAACGACACAAACTATAGCAGTTATACAAAATATATAAGTAAATGCTAATGGTATACAGTGCTGCCTATTTTTAAGAATTTTTTGAGCGTTAAGTTCTAGTTCTGTTCTAGTTTAGATCTAGTTCTGTTCTAGTTCTGTTCTAGTTCTGTTCTAGTTCTGTTCTAGTTCTGTTCTAGTTCTGTTCTAGTTCTGTTCTAGTTAAAAGTGAAAAATTTAATCAATTAAAAAAAAATAAATTATATTTATTAATTTCATAAATATTTTATTAAAAACGACTTAAAATATTTCTTCGAAAGCCTCAATAATTTATTTATATTTCAAAAGAATTTAATTTATTTGAAAAACTTCGACAAAAAACCTATATAATGGATTCTTCATATCAAGATTTAAGTGATTTGGAAAAATCTGTAAGTATCTATTTAATCCTTTAACCTAGTCTTATGCTTGCATATATTTCCATTCAGTATATATTTCAATTTTAATAATAAATATTGATATTTAATAACCCTCATACGTATAAATCTGTATATGTATGAAATTGACATTTAAATTATTAAATAAAATACAATTTTGACCTATATAAAGTTACACCCAATAATCATAATACCATCTCTACAAAATAAGAACTGTCTCGCTCTCTCTTTCTATCTGTTTTTTTGCAACTTTAGCAACAACAACTAAACTCCACTACCCTCTTTTAGCTAGTGGTCCTCCCTGTCCTTTGCTATATCTTAAGAGCTACAAGACAAGAAGCAGATAAAGTTTAACATTTAATAGTGTCAATAAACATAACCTTTCCTAAAGCGAAATCACAACTATAGTACAATCGCTACAATACTATTTACAACGACACAAACTATAGCAGTTATACAAAATATATAAGTAAATGCTAATGGTATACAGTGCTGCCTATTTTTAAGAATTTTTTGAGCGTTAAGTTCTAGTTCTGTTCTAGTTTAGATCTAGTTCTGTTCTAGTTCTGTTCTAGTTCTGTTCTAGTTCTGTTCTAGTTCTGTTCTAGTTCTGTTCTAGTTCTGTTCTAGTTCTGTTCTAGTTCTGTTCTAGTTCTGTTCTAGTTCTGTTCTAGTTCTGTTCTAGTTCTGTTCTCAGTTCTTGTTCGTTCTGTTCTCTAGTTCTGTTCTAGTTCTGTTCTAGTTCTGTTCTAGTTCTGTTCTAGTTCTGTTCTAGTTCTGTTCTAGTTCTGTTCTAGTTCTGTTCTAGTTCTGTTCTAGTTCTGTTCTAGTTCTGTTCTAGTTCTGTTCTAGTTCTGTTCTAGTTCTGTTCTAGTTCTGTTCTAGTTTGTTCTAGTTCTGTTCTAGTTCTGTTTAGTTCTGTTCTAGTTCTGTTCTAGTTCTGTTCTAGTTCTGTTCTAGTTCTGTTCTAGTTCTGTTCTAGTTCTGTTCTAGTTCTGTTAGTTTCTGTTCTAGTTCTTTTTCTCTATGTTCTGTTCTAGTTTTGTTCTAGTTCTGTTCTAGTTCTGTTCTAGTTCTGTTCTAGTTCTGTTCTAGTTCTGTTCTAGTTTTGTTCTAGTTCTGTTCTAGTTCTGTTCTAGTTCTGTTCTAGTTCTGTTCTAGTTCTGTTCTAGTTCTGTTCTAGTTCTGTTCTAGTTCTGTTCTAGTTCTGTTCTAGTTCTGTTCTAGTTCTAGTTCTGTTCTAGTTCTAGTTCTGTTCTAATTCTGTTCTAATTCTGTTCTAGTTCTGTTCTAGTTTTGTTCTAGTTCTGTTCTAGTTCTGTTCTAGTTATGTTCTAGTTCTGTTCTAGTTCTGTTCTAGTTCTGTTCTAGTTCTGTTCTAGTTCTGTTCTTGTTCTGTTTTAGTTCTGTTTTTATTTTTAAAACTTGCGTTTTATTTTTCTATATTTAGCAACACTTCTTTGTTCTCATACTACCGTTACTAACAGTGCGTGTTGGTATTGTTTTGGCAATATTGTAAATTTTCTCTCTATCTCCCCCTCTCTCATTATTTTTAACGTCATCAATTTGTTTTTATTTTTATTATTATTTCTTGTTTGTTTACATTATCCTTGCCACCTTTTCCTCTTTCTCCAAAATAGACTAGGATTTTAATAAAAACACTATTTAAATGTATATTTTATGTGCATATATAAATAATATAAGTATATTAAAAGGCAGAAAAACTAACTACGTATTAAATATAAAGATTTGTGTGATTTTCTTGTTACCCCTTCCCTCTCTTGGTTTTTAGGTGGCTCATGCCGGCACTCAATTGTGTACCATGGCTCATAAGCTGCACGAAGTTGAACGTTGCCTGGATTGTAATAACCTTGAAGAAATAGATGATATGTGTGTTTTAGAACTATTGGAATCGATGTCAGAGGTAAGAGTGGATGGTGAAATATATTTATATTAAATCATAAAAAGGGAAATTGTAAAATGGTTCTTTTTTCTTCTTCTTTACTTGCTTTCACTCTAAAGGTACGTAATGAATATATAAATTTACGCAAGGACATACAAGAAGTGCAACAGTTACAACGTGACGTCACCACCTCAATACGCGGTCAAATGCGTAATATGCATCAAACGTATCAAATGTTAAAGAAACGTTTAGAATTAAAGGCCCAACAGAATTAATTAAGTTGACAAAGATAACTAGAATTAATTATAGACAAATGTAGTTTAGTATTTTAAGAAAACTAAATATATATAATTTAGGGACAAGTTTTTATATAGTTTCAAAAAAAAACTTATTTTAAAAATAAGGAGAAATATTTATTTGAATTTTAAAAAAATAGAAAAAATTTATAAAAAATTAGTTTGTTTTTGTTGGAAAATTGTGTATTTTTTATATAAAAAGAAATTTGGTTAAAAATTTTTAAAAATTTTAATGACAATTTTCACGATTTTTTAACAAAAATTTAAAATTTCTTAAAATTTAGGACTTTGTCTTAATATTTTTTATGTTTTTAATCAAAATATTATGTTATTATATATTTTATTAATTTCTTATAGTTATTAAAGAAACACCCACAAAATATTTAGTTGGCATTACTGTTTGATCATAGTTTTATTGGCACAGCATTGCCAAGTGTTAATAATTTGTTTCGCTTATGTTTTGAGTATTGCCAGCTGTGAATTAGTGTTAACTTGTTAGCGATTTAGAGTTCAATTCAGTGTTTTGTTGTTTGTATTAGATTGTAAGTGTTTTTATATAAAAAATTTATATAATTAACAAAAATTTTAATTAATAATAATAAACATTAATGTATTTATGTGTTTTAGCAGTTATAGACAAAGAATTTAAGTTTTTAAAACAGAAATTATAGGTTTTTTTTAATAAATTACAAATGTTTTGAAAAAATTTTAAAAATATTGAAGAAAAATTATGTAAATTAACTCGTTTTCTTAAAAACTTTTGTAATTTATAAAATTTCTTGAAGAAAAATAAACTTTACTTTTAAGATTACTTAATTATTTTTAAATTTTTAAAAATTTCCTAGAAATTTTGAAATTTTTTTTAAAAATTTATATTAAACTTTGTTTTTTTTACTTTTTCTATAAAATTTTAAACTATTTTCTATATTGATTTCTCTCTTAAAAGTTTTAAAAAATTGAAAAAAATTGTTATATATCGTTTTTGCAAAACTTAATTTATAAAATATTAGAATAGTATAGTAGTTTTAAATGGCTGTTGCACTTATATTTGCACTTTTCATATAAATTAATATAGAAAAAAACAAAAATGCCTTAAATCCCCTTAACAAAACTTTTTCAATAAAAATCTACTAAAACAAACTCCATTTTAAAAAAATATTAAAATTTTTTTTAATATTAAAACTTCTGGCATTTAAAAAATCTACAAATCTCTAATTTTTAATAAAATATTTTTTCTGATTTCCATTTTTAACTAAAAATTGGGTTGTGTTTTGTATTTAAATACATAATTTAAAAAAAAATATAAAATATTGTTAAATTTATATGGCAACACTTTAACTTTAAGATTTTATAAAAGTACTTTTTTTCGAACATTTTTTATTTTGTATACTAAATGACAATATATTTGAACCAAAAGAGAAAAACCAAGAAAAGAAATCTAACTTTAAATTTTAAACAAATATTTATTGTATTTAATTATTTTAAGGGTTTCATTTAAATTTAGCCCTTAGTAACCTGAAACCTTTTACGACACTCACAAACACACACACAAGAATTCCTGGATATAAAATTCTTTCATATTTATTATAAAAATAATAAAAAAGGAAATATGATGAAAAAAAACTAAAATTAAAGGTGTTTTATTGTTCAATTGTGACGCCTACACAACAGGGTTGGATATGTGGGTGCATATAAGAAATGTAAAATTTTTAGTTATTTATTTGTTATTCGATAATTGGGAATAAAAGTTATTATTTATTTTCAAATTTTAGGCAATTGAAACATTTACACTATAAATAAGAAGAATTTAGTGTTAAATTAACATATTGAAACACCCAACCCTGTCTTTTAGTAATAATGTATGATATTGAATACAATTATTACCGCAAACCACCAACGACAGTAAAACACACAAAGTAACTAACTAATAAACAAACAAACTAACTGAATAACTAACTGAATAACTGACCAACTAACTAACTAACTACCTAACTAACTTACTTGCTAACTAACAAACTTACTAACCTACTAACTAACTAAGTAACTGACTAACTAATCAACAGTAAAACACATAAAGTAACTAACCAACTTACTTGCAAACTAATTAACTTACTAACTAACAAACTTACTATGTAACTAACTTACTAACTTACTAACTTACAAACTAACTATCTAACTAAATAAGTAACTGACTAACTAATCAACAGTAAAACACATAAAGTAACTAACCAACTTAC
Organism: Lucilia cuprina; assembly: GCF_022045245.1. Lineage (NCBI taxonomy): Eukaryota > Metazoa > Arthropoda > Insecta > Diptera > Calliphoridae > Lucilia > Lucilia cuprina. The sequence goes on from NC_060951.1 coordinate 6,459,215, forward strand.
TTGCAAACTAACTAACTAACTTACTAACTAACCAACTGACTCATTCACCCTTTACAGAAAAATTCAGTACTTTTCTATAGAAATTCAGCACTTTTATAGAAATCTATGTTTATGGACAGCTCTTTAAAACAAATTTTACAATTGCCATACATATTTCTCTAGTAAATTGTCCTATTAAGAACTTTTTCAATTAAAATTTATAGAATTTATTTTAATTTCTTCTTAAAATTTATAATTATCTTAATCTATTTTAACATTTCTCTCCTTATGTTTCTTCTTAATTTCCCATACATTTCCTTCTTTACTAATTTTTTTTCCTTTTTGTGATATTTAATACTTTGCGTAGGTTTTGTATTTGCATTAAATTCTATTTCCTTTTATCAGAAATTTACGTAAATAACTTAAACATATACTTTTTTTTAAATATATTTTAATCTTTAGTCCTTATTTACCTGCTATATTTGTTGTTGTTTTTTTTTGGGTTATTTCGTTCATTTATCAGAAAACACGTGCCCATTGATTTGGTGCTACACATAAGTACACATACATTCACACACCTATGAGTTTGTTCTTCATTCAAGGCATAACTAAATGTATAACAGATTACTTTATTATTATTGTTGTTGTTGTTTTTCTTACCTTCTTATCCATAAATAGAATCTGTAGGTTCTATATATTGTAATAATAGTAAAAAAAAGAAAGAAAAAACAAAAAAATAAACAGCTGTTAAGGATTTTACTTATAATGAAGCAGCAAAAACATACACACAGCATCTCTTTGATATTTTAGGTATGGAAACAAAATCTAAAAAAAATTAAACATCTATCACCTGTCATTGTCATATGTAGGGAATATGTATGTTAACATGGAGAATGTGTGTGTTTGCATGTAATCCTGCTTAACATCTGGCTTACAATTGTAACCACAACTGCTAACGATAATGGATTTGCAAATTTGTTAAAAGAAAATGTAAAAAAACTCCGAGAGAAAGACAAAAATTGTAAAGCAAATGATAGAATTAATGTAGAATGAAAAACAGAGTTCAAAAGAGTTATTAATTAGTTAGTTAGTTAGTTAGTTAGTTAGTTAGTTAGTTAGTTAGTTAGTTAGTAAGTTAGTTAATTAGTTAGTTAGTTAGTTAGTTAGTAAGTTAGTTAGCTAGTTAGTTATTTAGTTAGTTAGTAATTTAGGAAGTTAGTATGTTAGTAAGTTAGTTACATAGTAAGTTTGATAGTTAGTAAGTTAGTTGGTTGGTTAGTTTGTAAGTAAGTTGGTTAGTTAGTTTGTTAGTTAAATAGTTAGTTAGTTAGTTAGTTAGTTATTCAGATAGTTAACTAGTTAGTTACTTAGTTAGTTAGTTGGTTAGTTAGTTGGCTAGTTAGTTAGTTAGTTTGTTAGTTAGGTAGCTAGTTAGTTATTTAGTTAGTTAGTTAGGTAGCTAGTTAGTTATTTAGTTATTTAGATAGTTAACTAGTTAGTTAGTTAGTTAGCTAGTTTGTTAGTTAGTTAGTTGGCTAGTTAGTAAGTTAGTTAGTTAGTTAGTTAGTTAGTTAGTTAGTTAGTTAGTTACTTAGTTAGTTAGTTAGTTAGTTAGTTAGTTAGTTTGTTGGTTAGTTAGTTAGTTATATAGCTAGCTTGTTAGTTAGTTGGTCAGTTAGTTAGTTAGCTTTCTAGTTAGTTAGGAAGTTCGGTAGTTAGTAAGTTAGTTAGTTAGTTAGTTTGTTAGTTAGCTAGTTAGTTAGGAAGTTAGATAGTTAGTAAGTTAGTTAGTTAGTTAGTTAGCTAGCTAGCTGGTTAGTTAGTAAGTTAGTTAGTTTGTTAGTCTTTTATTTAGTTAGTTAGTTAAGTAGTTAATTTATTAATTTGTTGTTTTGTTACTTAGTTTCTCTTAACTAATACTTATTCTTATCGAAAATTATTCTTAAACAACTTCTTCTTATCGAGATTGTTATATCCTGGCCTATATTTCATAGAAATATTCTTTTTATTAATTTTTTTTTATAATTTCACTTATTTTTTCATTTCATTACACAACCCTGCTATTTATTTGCATTAACCAACACTACTGCTGCTAACTTAACATAACAGCTGCCCTTTTATTAACATATTTTTGACATTTAGCCATTTTAACAATTTTCAGCACATACACACAGCTGTTTGCTCGTTTCTTTCCAACAAAGAGTAAGCGAGTGAGAGAAAAAGTATAGAAAAGAAGACGCTGTTGTGAAAAAGAAAAATTTGTGCAAAAAGTTTTTTTATATTAATTGTGAAAAGAAATTAATGAAATAGTTTTGTTTAAAGAAAAAGTGATTTGTTAATAACTAATAAAAAAAAGTATTAAACTAAAAGGTAAGTTGGGTGGTAAGGCAAAGTTTATATTAAAAATATTGTACATGTGTTTTGTTGGTGATCAGAGACAAATAAATGATGGCTGAGTTGGCTGTGAAAACAAAAATGTTAAGCAATTTAATTAAATTAAGTGTTTAAATATAATTAAATTGTTAATTGTAATAAAATATGCAAAATATTTTATAGAAAAAGTAGTGGATAAAAAGGAAGCGCTTGACAACAATTATAATGTGGAGTTTATTTTTTGCACAATCGTTGTTGTTGTGGCAGTTGTTTTCTTTGCTGTTGAGGCTGCTGCTGCTGCAGTTGTTTTTTTCTGCTGTGTACATTACACTCATTAACAGAGAGTGTTAACTTAATCCTGTTATTGGTTTGGTTTTAGAGCGCTGCCAGCGTTGACGTCTCTACAGCTGAGTGTAAAATTTATGAGTTTTGTTCAGTCGCCTGTTCAACGTTGTTGAAGCTGCATCTCATCTCGGATATTTTAAAAAGAAATAATTTACTTATTTTCTTTTTTTTTTCTATAAAAAAAGAGCATTTTAACATCAAAAAAAGAGTTGATTTAACGATCCTGTAGGAAAAAAAAATTAAAGAAATTGAAGCAAAAAAAGCTTTTTTTGCAAAGCAACTTGCTGTGAGTTAGTGTGTGCGTGTGTTTTGGAAAAGCCGGTCATTGTCCTGTTCTCATTTTATTTGCCGGAAATATTTCTTATCTTTTGCAAAAAAACACAATTTTTCTGGTATATAGGAGAAATTTTTAAACTTCGGCAACCAGTCTGTCAGCAAAAGAAGAAGAAAAAAAAATAGACGTTAAAATATTCAACTTCGTAAAAAAAAACTGTGTGTGTGTGTGTGCAGCTACAAACAGCAAAAGCAAACGAAGTCGACGACGACAACGATAAGCAAACTTGCAGGAAAAGCGACAACAGCAACAACAACTTTGACAGCCAGCGACGTAATTGTCTCTACACCAAAAAACCTTTAAATTTTAAACAAAAAAAAAAAAGAAAAAATTTTTAAGTTTTTCTTTAAACAATTTATAAAATTACTGTTTTTCTTAATAAAAACCCCAACAGTTAAAACTTTTTAACAAGAAAAACAAACGAAAAAAACATGGTAACCATGGAAAATGCCGAAGAAGTTATGCAAATTTTGGATCGTTTTACTCGTCTCAAGCAAAAAGAAATACCCAAGGAATTAGATGAATACTTGGGCTATGTGGCCAAGACTGGTGATACCGTTTTTAAATGGGCCTCTTTGAAATATCTTTTCAGAGAAAAGCTACTTAATGTTATAAAAAATTTCCATGATACCACTCCTCGTATAGATGGTAAGTACCCAAAAGAAATTTCTCCTTTTTGTTTAACTAGACTGCCTGCAAGATAAAAGCCGGTTCCCTTAATAAACCGGCCTTTTTATTTTGTTGCTTAAACTCCTGTTATAAAACTTTCTCTTTAAAAAATTATGTTTTTTTTTAAATAGGGCGTTTCAGTTTTTTTAATAGTTTTTCATATTTTGCAAATTTTTCATTTATTAAAATTTTTTTCAATTTTATTCCTTTGTTCTTTTAATTTTTTCTCTTGCACATTGTGTTTTTTTTTTTTTGCTCTACTACTCTTTAAAGCAAAAAACAACAACAAAAACTAAAAGCAAAAACACAAATAAGAGCAAAGTTTATAACAGTGGTTGTTTTAGCTTAAGTTTATAACAAAATTTTTCACAAATTTTTATTAAAATGTAAGAAATTTTATAAAAAAAAGTAGTTTGCAAAACAAAAAAAAAAAAATGTTTCTCTCAATGTTAACAGTTAACTCTATAAAACCAATGTTAACTTCAGGATTATGTTAAGTCAAAAAAAACATAACAGCAGTAATAAAGGCAAATGTATATGAAACAGCAATCAGAGTTGGATAATTGTATAGATTGTTAATTTTTCACTCATTAAACTACTAAAATTAAACAAAAAATGTTTAAATTTTAGATTTTTTTAAAGAAAATTAATAAAAAAACATGATAACGTGTATAAAACAAGCGTTATAAAGAAAATGTTGTATAAAAAATTTGTTATACTGAAATTATTTAATTTTTCTGAAGGAAAACTGTTATAAAAAAGGTTTATCTAAAGAAAAACTGCTATAAAAAGTTTTTCTAAAGGAAAATTATTATAAAAAGGTTTTTCTAAAGAAAAACTGCTATAAAAAGTTTTTCTAAAGGAAAACTGTTATAAAAAGGTTTTTCTAAATTAAAATTGTTATAAAAAGGTTTATTCTAAAGGAAAACTGTCATAAAAACGTCTTTCTAAAGAAAAACTTTTATTAAACGGGGTTTTCTAAAGAAAAACTGTTATAAAACAGGGTTTCTAAAAGAAAATTGTTATAAAAAGATTTTTTTAAAGAATAACTGTTATAAAAAGGTTTTCCTAAAGGAAAACTGTTATAAAAAGGTTTTTCTAAAGGAAATCTGTTATATTTAAAATGTATTTGAAGAAAAACTGTTATATTTAATATATTTTCGTAGAAAACTGTTATATTGAAGAGATTTTCATGGAAAAACTGTTATACAAAAGATTTTTCTGTAGGAAAAACTGTTATAATCATAATATTTTCTGTAGAAAATTTGTTCTATTCAAATTTTTTCTAAAGAAAACTGTTATACTTAATATTTTTCTATAGAAAAACAATTATACTTAAAAATTTTCATGAAAATCAGTTATACAGAAATTTTTTCTGTAGACAAACTGTTATACTGTAATATTTTTGTATAGAAAAATTCTTATATTCAAAATGTGTCTAAAGCAAAACTGTTATCGTTAATATTTTTCTATAGAAAACTGAAAATTTTTCTATAAAAAACTGTTATACAAAAGTCTTTTCTATAGAAAAACTTTTATATTCAACATTTTTCTAATAAAAATTTGTTATACCTAATATTTTTCCATTGAAAAATTGTTAAACTGAAAAATTTTTCATTAAAAGACTGTTATACAATGTTCAATCTATTATACAAATGATTTTTCTTTAGAGAAACTGTTATACAAAAGATCATACTATAGAAAAACTGTTATACTCAAAAATTTTTCGTGGAAAACTGTTATACATAAAAATTGTTGTTCTGCAAATTGTTTAATTCAAAATTCTTTTAAAGAAAACTGTTATACTCAATATTTTTACACAGAAAACCGTTATATTTAATAGTTTTGTACAGGAAACTGTTTTATATATATTTTTCAACAGAAAAAACTGTTATACTAAAAATTTTTCCATGGAAAACTGTTATACAGCAAAATTTTTCTATAGAAAAACTCATATTAAATATTTTTCTAAAGAAATCTCTTATACTTTATATTTTTTACTGAAAAACTGTTATACTAAAAAAATTTCCATGAAAAAAACTATTATACAGATAATTTTTCGATGTGCAATCTGCTATAAAAATGATTTTTCTATAGAGAAACTGTTATATAGAAGATCTTACTATAGAAAAACTGTTATACTCAAAAATTTTTCGTGGAAAAACTGTTATACTGAAAAACTGTTAATCCTCAAAATTATTAAATTCAAAATTCATTTAAAGAAAACTGTTACTTAATAGTTTTCTATAGGAAACTGTTATACTTAATAGTTTTCTATAGGAAACTGTTATACTTAATAGTTTTCTATAGGAAACTGTTATACTTAATAGTTTTCTATAGGAAACTGTTATACTTAATAGTTTTCTATAGGAAACTGTTATACTTAATACTGTTGTATAAGTAAATCTTTTATACTAAAAATTTTTCCATGCATAACTATTATACTGAAGTTTTTTTCGTAGAAAAACTGTTATACTGTAAAATTTTTTCATAAAAAACTTTAATATTCAAAGTTTTTCTAAAGAAATCTGTTATAATTTATATTTTTCTATAGAAAAACTGTTATACTGAAAAATTTTCTATGGAGAAGCTGTTATACAGAAAATTTTGCCATGGACAATCTATTATACAAATAATTTTTCTATAAAGAAACTGTTTTCTTCCAAACAAAGAAAAAATATTTCTGCAAAATCTCTCAATATAACAGTTTTTTTTAAAAGAAAGATCTTCAATATAACAATTTTTCTCTAGAAAAAATATACAATACAACAATTTTTTATAGAAAAATCTTCTACATGACAGGTTTTCTTTAAAACATATTCTATAGAAACTTATATTTATTTAACAAATTTCTAAAGAAAATTTTCTCCTAAATCTAATTTATTGTGAAATTTTTCTTTAGCTGTGACCTATTTAGAGATTTTCTATTTATTTTCCTTTAACAAATAACTGACCCTTATTCAAACTTTACAAATGACAATTAGAAAAGAAAGTTTTTCTTGTTATTTAAGAAAAAAATCAAGAAAACCTGCTACATATCATTTACTTATTATCTTTTTCACATCTTATTCCCCAAATTTCCAGAAAAAAAAACATTTTGAACTTCAACTTTAATTTAAGTATTTTTTGCACATTTTTTATTTTTTTTTGTTCATTATAACACAGACTTGTTATTATTGTGCCACAATAATAACAACAATAATGAAATTTATTCTTGGTATTTTTTTTTTTTTGTTAAATGAAAAAATTTATTTCACAACATTTTGTGTCTGTATTTTATGCCTTAAATTCTTCGTTTCCACATGTATCGTGATTAGCAGGGATGGATAAATATGTTTAAAATACAAAAAATTTTCAGTTTTAAAGAAAAATAACAGTTTTTCTATATTCAGTATAACAAAATGGTAGAGTATAACAGTTTTTTTTGTAGTAAAATATTCTGCATAAGAATTTTCAAAGATAAATTTTTCGTAAAACAGTTTTTCTTTAGATAAACATTCAGTTTTTCTTGGAAATATTTTCAGTATAACAGTTTTTCTATAAAAAATTTTTTAGCATAAAATTAAATTTTTAATATAACAGTTTTTATATAGAAAGTTTTCAGTATAACAGTTTTTTCGTAAAAAATTTTTCATTGTAACAGTTTCTCTATAAAAAATTTTGCAGTTTCTATGAAAAATGATTCATTATAACAGATTTCTTATAGAGAAATGTTGAGTATAACAGTTTTTCTATAAACATTTTTCAGTTTGCAAAGTTTTCTATAGAAAAAGGTTTTGTATAACAGTTTTTTTATACACAATTTTTCAGTATAACACTTTTTCTATACACAATTTTTCAGTATAACACTTTTTTAAGAAATATTTTCAGTATAACAGATTTTCTATAGAAAAATGTTTTATATAATGGTTTTTCTATATCCAAGGTTTTAGTATAATAGTTTTTCTATTGAAAGTTGTTTAGTATAACAGTTTTTCTATTGAAAATTTTTCAGTATAACAGTTTTTCTATAGACAAATGTTCAGTATTGAAGATTGTTTGATATAACAGTTTTTCTATTGTAAATTTTTTAGTATAACAGTTTTTCTATTGAAAATTTTTTAGTATAACAGTTTTTCTTTTGAAAATTGTTTAATATAATAGTTTTTCTTTTGAAAACTGTTTAGTATAACAGTTTTTCTTTTGAAAACTGTTTAGTATAACAGTTTTTATTTCGATAGTTGTTTAGTATAACAGTTTATCTTTTGAAAATTGTTTAGTATAACAGTTTTTCTTTTGAAAATTGTTTAGTATAACAGTTTTTCTGTTGAAAATTGTTTAGTATAACAGTTTTTCTATTGAAAATTGTTTAATATAAGAGTTTTCTATTGAAATTTGTTTAGTATAATAGTTTTTCTATAAACAAATGTTCAGTATAAGTTTTTCTATTGAAAAATGTTTAATATAACAGTTTTCTATTGAAAATTGTTTAGTATAAAAGTTTTTCTATTGAAAATTGTTTAATATAACAGTTTTCTATTGAAAATTGTTTATTATAACAGTTTTTTCTATTGAAAATTGTTTAGTATAACAGTTTTTCTTTTGAAAATTGTTTAGTATAACAGTTTTTCATTTGAAAATTGTTTAGTATAACAGTTTTCTTTTGATAGTTGTTTAGTATAACAGTTTTTCTTTTGAAAATTGTTTAGTATAACAGTTTTTCCATTGAAAATAGTTTATTATAACAGTTTTTCTATTGAAAATTGTTTAGTATAGCAGTTTTTCTATTGAAATTGTTAAGTATAACAGTTTTTCTATTGAAAATTGCTTAGTATAACAGTTTTTCTATTTGAAAATGTTTTAGTATAACAGTTTCTATAGCCAAATGTTCAGTATAACAATTTCTATTGATAATTGTTTAATATAATAGTTTTCTATTTAAAAAAATTTAGTTTAATAGTCTTTTTTCGCAGAAAAATGTTTAGTATAACAGATTTTCTAAGAAAAAGTTATCATTATAACAGTTTTTCTTTAGAAAGTTATTTTTAAATATAAAAGTTTTTTTTAGTATAATAGTTTTTCTATTTCAAGTTTTTTAGATACAACACTTTTCTTCCTTTAAACAAGAAAATATTAAACAAACAAGTGTTTTTTGTTTTTATTAATTTTCTGCTATTCCCATCCCTGCTTTGTTTTTTAATGATCATCATCCACCATCTTCATCCAGCCCCAGTTCACACACACTCAACACTACAGCACAATGAAAAATTCATTCACTTTAAGTCTGGTTCTAAAAATAGCTTAAACGCAAAAACAAAAAAACTTATAAAGGAACCCAACAACAACAACATGAACATTTTAGCAAAAGGCATTAAGCAGAAAGAAGTAGAAAAAAACTCCCCAAATAAAAAAAGAACCATTTTTTTAATGTGTTTTCTTTTAAGCTTTACTTTATGACATTGTTATTGTTGTTTTGCTGCTGCTTTGTTTTCGCATTTGTTGTTGGTGTATGTGTTTGTTGTGTGTGTTTATTAAACTCAAATATTTGCCAGCCTTTTTTATTTAAATGGCTTTTTTTCGTTTTTCTGTTGTTGTTTATTCATTTTTTTAGACATTTTTCATTTTTTTTAGTTTCGTTTACTTCTTTTCTATAAGTTTTTTCTTCTTCTGCTTAGTTACTTTATTTAGCCGGCTAGTTTTTTTTAATTTTAATTGTTTTTTATTGTAAATTTAAGTCAATTGTTTGTTTTATACTTCTTGTTGTTGTGTTTTCCATTTAAAAATATGTATACTTTTGTATATACATATGTATGTATTTACCTGAGAGCATGTTTTATGTACAAATTTAATTTTGCAAAAACGAAAGAGTAATTAAAGAGTTTGTGTTAAAAACAGAGAGCAAAAGCAAAGGTTTTTAATTGTTTTCCTAGTTTTTTTTTTGTTCTTTTTTTGCTTAATTATAACTTTAAAAAACCTTATTATCTTCTTTTTTTTATAAAACCTGTGTTTAAAATTTATAAAATTTCATTAATTTTATTTAATGGTTATTTGCAGCAACAAAAATTTGCCAGCAAAAATAGCAACAAAATCAATGCTGTTGAAGTTTTGTTGAAAAAGCTGCGCTGCTTTTGTTTATTACTCTCTGTTGTTTTCTCTGCTTATGCATTTTTATACCCTACACCACTATAGTGGGGAGGGTATTATACGTTTGTGCTGATGTTTGTAACATACAAAAATATTGGTCCAATACCCACCTTAAAGTATACCGATCGATTCAGAATCATTTTTTGAGTCGATTAAGACATGTCCGTCCGTCCGTCCGTCTGTCCGGCTGGCTGGCTGGCTGTCCATGTAAACCTTGTGCGCAAGGTACAGGCCGCAATTTTCAAGATAATTTGATGAAATTTGGACCAAGCATGTTTTTTGGCACAAGGACGAAGCCTATTGAAAATGGTTGAAATCGGTCCATTATTTCACCTAGCCCCCATACAACCGTACCTCCCGATTTGAACTTTTTATGCTATAATTACGTCAAATATTCTGCTATCTCTCTAAAAATTGGCACAAACAAGTTTTATATAAGTATAAATGATACTGCAGATTTTCGTAAGGATCGGCCTATATTTGACCCTAGCCCCCATACAAACCCCCCTTCAAAAAATGACTTAAACGTCTAAAATTGACTTGTAACCATTTGTATCGCAATGAAACTCAACAAAACTAACTGTTATTTAGAAATATATCCTTTTCCCAAATTTACCGAGGATCGGCCCATATTTGACATATATAATGCCTTATTTAGAAATTTTAGTTTTTTATCAATAAATGGCTTAAATATTTTGGAATTATGGTAATATTCAACATAAAAGTTTCTTTACAAAAATAAAAATTTTATAAAAAGTAAAAATTTTAAAAATATACTCATGGTGTAGGGTATTATATGGTCGGCCATGCCCGACTATACTTTCCTACTTGTTTTTACTTCAGCTGTTCTCTGCTTTTGTTTATGTCAACGCATTATTTTAACATTTCCAGTTCTGTCAACTTATATCTGCTGCTATTAGGAATTAACAGACATTTTACTTATGTTAAATTGTTTACCATTAAAATGTTTTCAAAATGCATATTTGTTAACAGGGATAAACTTTATGTTAATTTTCTAAATGTTAATGTGCATTTTTTCAGCAAATGTTTTCTGCAAACCTAAAAACATAGTTTCTCTTCAAAATGTCTTTTGCATTAATTACAGTGTTGCCCATAGGTGGAAAAAAAGTTAAGCTAAAGTTTAAATGGCGATTTTTTGTTGATAATTAAAACAGTGGCTGATTTAATAAAACGTATCAATACAAAGTTTAAAGACAATTTCATTGTGTCATTTAAATCTTTTGTAAAGTTTCAAAACATTTGCAACAATGATTTGTTTATTTTCACGAAGATGCAGTTTTGATTGACTGACTGACTTACTAAAAAAGTCAGCTGTTTGAGTATGCATTGTCAATGTTTTTGTACTCCGGCGTAATGAAACAAACTTTCGTTTTCGTATACAAAGCATCTTACGTTTTCTATAGAAAAGTATCTGTATAACAGTTTTTCTATAGAAAAATATCTGTATAACAGTTTTTCTACAGAAAAGTATCTGTATAACAGTTTTCTATAGAAAAATGTTAAGTATAACAGTTTTTGTATAGAAAAATGTTAAGTATAACAGTTTTTCTATAATTATTCAATATAACAAATTTCTATGAAAATATATTTGGTATAACAGTATTTTTTGAAAAGATCTTCAGTATAACAATTTTTCTATAAAAAGATGTTCAGTAACAGATTTTCTATAGGAATTTTGAGTATAACAGTTTTATTATAGAAAAATTTTCATTATAACAGCTTTTTTTTATAAAAAAATATAGATTATAACAGATTTTTATTAAAAAAAAAAAGATACAATTCTTTAAAAAAATCAATTTTTTTTTCTCTTTTCCAGAAATTCCCCAATATCCCAATGTTGATCCCTTCAACTATGAAAGCATGAAATCATCTTTATTGGAACGTTTAGAACTATTCAATGCTGCTCCATTTACCATTCAACGTTTGTGTGAACTTTTAATTGATCCACGCAAACAATACAGTCGCATTGATAAGTTTATGCGTGCCTTGGAAAAGAATATTCTTGGTAAGTTATTAAAAAAGAAAAAGAGAAAACTTAAAAAAAAACATAAAAGCAAACATAATCTTTAATATATTGTAGAAAAAACGTGAAATTTTTATGAAAAAAATTATAAAAAGTTAGGAAATTAGCAAAAAGTTGCTAAAACATTGAACATAACACTATTTCAGTGATTTTAATGCAAAAAACGCTAACATAGCATCAAAAAACATTAACATCTGGCAGCTGTTTTGGCAATGTTTACATTTATCAAACACAAGGCTGCCATATTGAAAGTGTTAGGACTATTTGTTTTTTTTTTTTTTTTTTATTTTTCCGCCCACATTTTCTCACACCTTAACTTATTTTCAGTAGTCAGTACCGTGGAGCCAGGACGTAAAAGAACTGAATCAGAAAATGGTGACTCCTTGGATTCTGTGGTCAATGGTGATCTATCATTGGACGTTAATGTAGACATTGATATGGAAGCTGATGGTTTATTTAATAATACCGAAAATACCAATGGCAATGGTACGGCCAGTAAGGCCGAAGTGGAAGCAGCTAAAGAGGAGAGTAGCAGCAATAAAGCGGAAGAAAAGACCGCCACTAAAAATACTCATGCCAATGATGATGATAATTTGCCAAATCCTAAAAAACCTAAATTAGATTTGCCAGAAGAGGAAAAACAAAAGGAAGAAGAAAAGGAGATGGCAGTAGAAAACAAAAAGGAAGAGGAAACTAAGGATAAGTTGGTAGAGAAGGAAGAAAAGAAGGAGTTGTTAGCAAAGGAAGAGAAATCGGAAAAGGAAGAGGAAAAGAAAATGGAATGTGAAGAGGAAAAGGTGGTGGAAAAGAAGGAAGAAGATGTTAAGTTGGAAGAGGCTGCCAAAGATGAGTTAACTAAGCCGGAGGAAAAGAAAGAAGCTTTAGATAAGCCAGAAAAAGTAGAAGACGTAGAAATGGAGGAAAAGGTGGCAGAAGTAGAGAAAGTAAAGGAGCAAGTTAAAGAAGAAGAGAAAAAGGTAGAGAAGAAAGAAACAGAGAAACCAGCAGAGAAACTGGAAGAACAAGCTAAAGAAGAAATTAACAAAAAAGAAGAAGACACTCCTGCTAAAGAAGAAACAAAACAAGAAGAAAAAGAAGCAATGGAAGTAGATGGCAAAAGCAAGGAAGAAACAATTATAAAGCAAAAAGAGGTAGAAGAAAAGAAAGAACAAGAAAGAACAGCAGCAGTGGTGGAGAAACAAGAATTGGAAAAGGGAGAAAAAGAAGAAAAGGTAGAAACAGAAAAATCTAAAGAAAAGGCTGAAACAAAAGAAGAAAGTGATAAAGAGAATCAAGAACAAAATGAAATGAAAACAGAAGAGGTTAAAGAAAAATCTAAAGAAAAGCAAGAAGAAAAAGTAGAAGAGAAAAAAGACATTCCACAAGAAAAAGCAAAAGAAGAAAACGTAGAAGATAAACAGCAGAAAGAGGAAAAACAAACACAACAAAAAGAAGAATTAAAAGAAAAACCGGAAGAAACAAAAACTAATGAAGAGAAAGAAAAAGCATTAGAAAACGAGGAAACTAAAAAGGAAGATGAAACTAAAGAGTTAGAAGAAACTCAAAAGTTAGAAGAAACTAAAAAGTTAGAAGAAACTAAAAAGACTGATGAAGAAGAATCTTTAAAAGAACAAACAAAAACCGAAGAAGTAATAGAAAAACAACAAGAACAACAAGCTAAAAAAGAAGAAAAAGAATCCGCAACAGAAAAGAAAGAAGAAGAGGAGAAGGTAAAAGAAAAAGAAGAAAAATTACAAGCTAAAGAAGAAGAAAGGGAAGAACAAAAAGAAACAGAAAAAGAAATAACTGCTAAAACAGAAGTAAAAACAAAAGAAATTAATGATGCTGAAGAAACACCTCTCAAGGAAGCTAAAAGCGAAGAAACAAAAGATAAAGTGGAAACTGAAGCAGCTAACAGTAACTCTGCCGCACCTCCAGCACTTGCTCTCAACGATCAGCCCATGGTGGAAGATGTAGCCATAGAAGAAGCAACTACTACGCCTTTAGTGGAAGAAGTTGTAATGGCTGAACCACCACCAGCCTCTGCAGAGGCTAAAGAAGCAAATGTTAACACCTCTAATGCTACTGCCATGGCCACTGATGATACAACTACAGCCAACAATACCAGCACTAATCCCAAACCCGCAGAAGAAGAACCTTCTGGCATGGAAGTCGATGATACCAGTCAAGAAGCCATGGATCAGTAAATTTCAACAATATTTTTCAATATTATTTTTCATTTAAACAAGAAAGAAAACTCTCTCTTAATATTTAAGCAAAACTAAGGAAACGCTTTAAGCGTTTTCTATAAAACGATTCAAAAAGAATGATTATAAAAAAATCCTTAAAAAAAACATTAAAATTATTAAAAAAAACAAACAACAAAATCTAAAAAAATAGAAATTTTTAGGCATAAAAAATTAATGCCCAAACTTAAATTTATATTAAAAAAAACTCTAAACATTTCAATATTTATATTTATAATTTAAAACAAAACAAACAAACCCCCTTTAAAAACTTAGAAACGACAACAAAAGAGAAAAAAATATAATAAATTTAAACAAAATAAAACTGACGATATTTTATGGCAAAATACATGAAAATTGAATGAAAGAAAAAAACAAATCAGCAAAAACAATAACTTCCATTTGTAAAACTAATTTGTTTTAATTTTAAATAATTTCTTAACAAAAAAAAACGAGTGATATTTTTTGGTAGTCAAAAATGCAAACTTTTTTAATTTTTCATAATTTACTCCTAAAAGGGAACAATTTTTTTATGATTAAAATTAAAATAAAAAGAAAACAATAATATTTAAATATTTGTAGTAGAGATTTTTTGCTAATTGAAAAGAAAAAACCTAATTTTTCCACAGTAAACTAGTTTTTAGTATTATTTTTTTTAAATCATCACATGTTTTCATTTGTTTTGCCTGTTTTTGTGTTTATTTTGCTTTAAATTTCATGGCATTTTTCTAATTTTATTTAAAATATGTTTTTTAACTGAACTTTATGTTTTATTTTAATTTTATAAATCCATAAAAAATTTATTATTTATACGTAAAGAAAAAAAACTTCATTAAACATTTAAAAACAAAAACTATATTCAATAAAAATTGATATAAAAGAAAATAAAAAAATACATGTAATTGATATACGTATTAAAACAAACAAAAAAAAACGAGAAAAATAATCATAAAGTTGTTTTAATTTTAAAATTAAATGCAAAAAATGGTCCTTTGTAACAGCAGATAGAAAATATCTAGTGGCAACTTTGCCAACAATATGCTTTGCTATTGCAACAATGTTGTCAATTAAACTTCCTGTTGAAAGCGTGAAAAATGTCTAAATAAACAGAAAAGTTGGTCTTTGTAACGGTATTAAAAAGAAATCTGTGTGGCAACTCTGCCAACAACATGCTTTGACGTTACAACAATGTTATCAATTGTGAGTTTTTTTTTGAAAACGCTAAAGCATTTAAACGAACAAAATAGGTGGCTTTTTAACTGCATTGGACCATAGACCTGGTCCACACTACTAGAAAACATTTGTTAAGAAACTTTTTCTTAATTCCCTTTTGAAGTTTCCTTAATGTCTAACAGAAACTACCCACTCTTTCTCATGTAAAAAATTCTATGATCTCGACTTCGACAATTTTAGGAATGCTAAAATACGTTCCGTTTAAACAGTTGACAAATGAGAAAAGTATGTGTTGACCCTATCACCTCGTAACTATTCCTGTCCAGGGCCGTGCAATTACGCAGAAGAATG
The DNA here is from genome assembly GCF_022045245.1 of Lucilia cuprina. Lineage (NCBI taxonomy): Eukaryota > Metazoa > Arthropoda > Insecta > Diptera > Calliphoridae > Lucilia > Lucilia cuprina. The sequence goes on from NC_060951.1 coordinate 6,474,852, forward strand.
CATTTTCTTCACAGCACACCTTTTCAAAAGTCATTGTATAAAAGACCAAATGCGTCTTGCATAGTTTTTAAACTTGGAATGACCAGTTCTTTACTGAGAACAGAGCACTCAGATGTCATCTGCTTAGCCCTATATATTATATTATATATATTAGGATGTTTCATAATAGAAGCTAGAGAATTCAAACAATCGAGCAAATATACTCCTGAGACCATCGGTCTTAAAGCTTAGCTTAGTTTCTTAATGTTCGCTAGGAGGGCGCCATAGAACCTGTATCTTGTACCAGCTTTATCCCAATATATCAGCAGTAATATTGCCAATTATATGCTCGCGTTCTTTGACCCAAACAAGTGTAATCCTTGAATTTCTCTACAGTCTTTGCATGATCTTTTGGAACCAAATATCCATCTATTAGTCAAACTTAATCTAGCTGCATGCACAGGTAGCCAGTTGAGCGTAGTAAACAATGCTGTCTACAAATTATCTGATAACATCACCTGTACGGTCAAACAAAGGATCTCCTAGTTAAAGAATACAGCGTGATGCTGATTAAACAGTTTCTCTTGTGATATCATCGGAGGAGTCATTCTAACTTTAACATCACACAGTTGAATGTTCTCGCTAGGCATGTCAGGAAGGATCGTGCAGGATCTACTGAATAACTCCTTGTATGGAACAGCATTGAATATCATTTATATAGACGGCATAAATTCCGCTGGATACCGCATGAATGTCGTACTTGGAGGAAGAAAACCTGCCGCAGGATCCACGGGTTCAGTCCTTGTATATGACAGCTTTGAATGACATTCATAGAAAGGCCATAAATTCCGCACGACACCGCTTTATGTCGTACTTGGAGAAAAGAAAACCTGCCTCAGAAAACAATTGTAGTTCTGGCACAACTAAGATCGGAATAGAGTAGCAGGCTCAATGCTTACTGGTCATGTATAGACGGTGCCGTCACCAACATATATCATGCATGTAGCCAGTGTCACGCACAACATATCCAACTGCTCAGCCAATCCTACTTCACTAAAGGCTGTAGGCTCAATGCCTACTGGTCACGTATAGACCGTGCTGTCCACAAAGAATGTCCTGTATATGGCCAGGGTCCTCATGACACCCACCACATATGCAACTGTTCAGCCGAATGAATGTCGTGCTTGTAGGAAGAACGCCTGCCGCAGAAAACAAGAGTAGTTCTAGCACAACTAAGATCGTAATGGAGCAGCAGGCTCAATGCCTACTGGTCACGCATAGACTGTGCCGTCTCCAACGAATGTCCTGCATGTTGCTAGGGTCTCCTCATGACATCTACAACATATTCAGCAGATATGTGCAGGATATACTGGATCAGTCCTTGTAAACGGCAGCTTTGAATGACATTCATAGAGAGGTCATAAATTAAGCAGGATACCGTATAAATGTCGTACTTGGAGGAAGAAAACATGCCGCAGTCTCAATGCCTACTGGTCACGCATAGACTATGCCGTCCCCAACGAATGTCTTGCAGGGTCCCCACATGACATCTACCACATATTCAACTGCTTAGCCATTCCTACTTCGCTGCATGCAGCAGACTCAATTCCTACTAGTCACGCATAGACTGTTCAGTGCCCACTCACCAACCTAGCCAATCCTACTTCACTTCGTCCAACGTTTTATGAATGCATCCAGTTCTAGGCCTGGATATTGATGCACATTCCCCCAGGCAAGATTTTTGTATAGTTTTAGCTGATACAACAACGCGTTACAACAACGGCAACCAATGCTTTCCATCAACAAATGGATCTCCGCTTCGAAACGACTCGATTCTCAATCAGCCAAAGACTGTCAACTCAGTAACAGCTGTATCAACTGGAAGTTTTTCCTCCATCGAAGAACATCCAGTTACAGCCAAACCGTTACAACAACGCCTTACTAGGTGTAGCCCCGTTCCCACGATAATTGGATATACGCTTCGAAACGACTCGATTCTCAATCGACCAAAGATTGTTAATTCAACAACAGCTGTATCAAGCGGAAGTTTTTTTTCCTCAGGGAAGAACATCCAGTTACAGCCAAACTGTTGAAACAACAACGGCTTACTATGTGTAGCCCCGTTTCCACGACAATCGTATCTTCGCTCCGAAACGACTCGATTTTCAATCGGCCAAACATCGTCAACTAAACAACAGCTGTATCAAGGGGAAGTTTTTTCCCCAGGAAAAAACATTCAGTTACAGCCAAGCTGTTACAACAACGCCTTACTTGGTGTAGCCCCGTTCCCACGACAATTGGATCTTCGCTGCAGAAGGACCCGATTCTCAATCGTTTAAAGATTGTCATCTCAGTAACAGCTGTATCGAGCGGAAGTTTTTTTTCCTCAGGGAAGAACATCCAGTTACAGCCAAACTGTTACAACAATGCCTTACTAGATGAAGCCCTGTTCCCACGACAATCGGATCTTCGCTCCAGAACGACCCGATTTTCAATCGGCCAATGATTGTCATATCAGTAACAGCTGTATCAAGCGAAAGTTTTTTCCGCCAGGGAAGAACATCCAGTTACAGCCAAGCTGTTACAACAACAACGCCTTACTAAAAAGAAAATATGAAATAAAACAATTTGTTTACATTTTTCTTATAATATTTTTTTCTTTTTAAACGAAATAAACTTTATTTGATATACTTTTAAACGTTTCCAAAGAATAACCAAGAAATGTTAAAGAAAACTCTCAACATTTATGGTTAATTCCTTGACAATAGGAGATTTTCTTTTTTGTTATAACTACTAATAGCTATTAAATAAATTTTAAACAAAACAAAAAGAATTATATAATAAATTAATAATAAATAAACAGATTTTGGTTTAAATACAAGAGGAGAGTTATTTCTTTAAGCTGTTGAATAGATTTTATGGAATTTGGGCTTTAGCTGAGTTAAGACAAGACCACTGGTTGGAAAAAGCTTAAGCTTTAATGAAAATATAAATAAAATCTAACTTAAACAAGGAATCTAATAAAGAGTGTACAATAAAAGTTTATATATATAACATAAAAAGAACAACAACAATATTGTGGATTGAAAACAAAAACTACAAAAATAATAATAAAGAACAACTAAGAAACTAAATATAAAGCCCCAGCACCAGGCTGTTTGTAGATTGATTATTGTTGTTTTTTTTTTTTTTGTTTCTACTGCACAATAATTTAAAGCTTTTGAGCGAAATTCCCCTTAAATGCCTCCCGCTCTTTCTAAAGCCGTCAACTGTTGACCCAATCTTTCCTCTTTGGCCTTACGTTCTGAACTCAATTTCTTGCAATGTGTATAACTTTGTAAAAATGTTTGTACATCAATTTTACCATTTAGAAATTGCTCTACATGACGTTCACATTCGGTATCTGCATTAGAGGCAGCTATTTGCAAGAGTTCTCTTATATGTTGTGGATTATATTCCTCTGATTTCTTAAGATATTTCTTATTCAATTGATCACATTTCTCGCCTAAATGCTTGAGAGTAGTAACATCATCACTAAGTTTACGTTTTAATTCCACCAAATGTGTTTCCTTGGTTTCATTTTCTTTGGATATTGTTTCTACTTGATTGATCATGGAATCGAGATCCTCGTTTAACTGTTGCACCACAGACATTTCTTCGATGAAATCATCAAAGAATTCAGGATCATTATCCAGCTGTTTGAGTTCATCTAGCGAGAGTGTAGAAAGATTTGGAAAACTACTTTCATTTAAGCGTGGCGAAGTGATTTTGGAGGGATCATGTGGTGAAGTTTCTTTGCTGCTGTTGGTGCTATTCGAGGCACCACTGCTGGTGCCGCTATCTAAAGATTTGGCCACTTGTAGGGGATAGGGATGATGTTGATGATGATGATGTGTATGATGAGAATGATGATGTGTTTGCGGCAGCATTGTTTGCTGTGGCCCTATGGTAGAGGAATTATTAGGCGGGGGAATGTTTATAGGACTGTTGGCCTTAATAACAGGTGGTGGGAAACGTTCAAACTCTCGAATAACAGCCTGTACAACTCGACCCAAATCTGAGTGTGGAGAATACTGGAAAATTTAATAAAAAAAAGAAAATTCTTTATTTTGAAACATTAAAAATTCAAATAAATGTTAGTTTTAACAATTTAACGATTAATCGAATAAACGGTTTTTGATTAATCGACAACAAACGATTAAGTTTTACAAACTTTTTACTAAAAATATAAATTAAAATTAAATTAAAAGTTTTATTTTTTTTATAAAAAAAAAATAAACGAATAATCGATTATTCGATTAACCATTTACTTTAATTAGTTTTAATTTTTCAATTTTTTAAATAAATTTTGATTTTAAGCAAAAATATATCAAAAATTTGTCAAAATAAAAACGAATAATTTTTTTATTCGAGTAACCGGTTTTTAAATATTCGCAGAAATACCCGATTCAATTTTATAAATTTTAAGGAAATGTTTAAATCGAAAAAAAATTAAAGAAAATTTACAATAAAATCCAAAATTTCGAGATAAATAAAAGCGAATAACCGATTAATCGGTTTTTTTTATTCGTTTCAATTTCACTAGTTTTAACATAAAAGTTCATTCTTAACAAGAGAAAGCTGAAATTTTACAATTTTACTATAAAATCTCAAATTTCGAGATAAATAAAAGCGAATAATCGGTTTTTTGTATTCGTTTCAATTTTACTAGTTTTAACCAAAAAGTTCATTCTTAACAAGAAAATGCTGAAATTTTGAGAAAAAAATAACGAATAATTATTTAATCGAGTAACCGGTTTTTTAATATTCGCAGAAAAACCGATTCAATTTTATAAATTTTAAAGAAATGCTTAAATCGAGAATAATAAAAATAATAATTTACAATAAAATTCAAAATTTCGACATAAATAAAAGCGAATAATCGTTTATTCGATTCGGATCGGTTTTTTGCACTCGTTTCAATTTCACTTTAATTTTTAACATAAAAGTTCATTCTTAACAAGAGAAATCTGAAATTTTACAATCTTACTATAAAATCTCAAATTTCGAGATAAATAAAAGCGAATAATCGATTAATCGGTTTTTTGTATTCGTTTCAATTTTACTAGTTTTAACATAAAAGTTCATTCTTAACAAGATAAAGCTGAAATTTTACAATAAAATGTTAAATTTCGAGATAAATAAAAGCGAATAATCGTTTAATCGAGTAACCGGTTTTTTGCACTCGTTTCAATTTCACTAGTTTTAACATAAAAGTTCATTCTTAACAAGAAAATGCTGAAATTTTGAAAAAAAAATAACGAATAATTATTTAATCGAGTAACCGGTTTTAAAATATTCGTTAAAAAAAAAAACGAATAAATTTTGTAAATTTTAATTAAATCGAAAACAAACTTCACAGTTTTTAACATAAATTTTCATTTTTAACAAGATTAGCGAATAATTCTTAAATCGAGTAACCGGTTTTTATATATTCGTTAAAAAAATGATTAAATTTTGTAAATTTAAATTAAATTTTTAAATCCAAAAAAAATTTACTATAATTAACATAAATTTTTAATTTTTAACAAGAAAATGTTAAAATCCGGCGGGGGAAAAATAACGAATAATTATTTAATCGAATAACCGGTTTTTTGTATATATATCTAGTGAAACCCATTTTAATATGTTAAAAGTTTAATGTGAGTTATTAGAATTAGATTTAAACTTTTTGGAAAAATTCTACATAAAAAAGAGCAAATAATCGTTGAATCGAGTAACCGGTTTTTGTTATTTTTTTTTAAATTTTTTGAAATTTGATTATTTTTCAAATTAAATCTACAATATAAGCATTTATTCGCTTATATTGAAGAACATTTTGAAAAAATTAAGAATAATCAGTAATTAACGAGTAACCGGTTATTCGGTATTCGTTTCTATTTAACAAAACTCCATGTTTATAGAAGATCAATATTGATCATTAGCAAATATATGTTGTTTTTGGAGAAAATTATGGTCGAATAATCGTTTGGAAGAGTAACCGGTTTTTGGTAATCGCTTTAATTCCAAAAAAATGTTAATATTTTTATGTAAAATTTTGAATAGAACAATAAAATAAAGACTTTTGGCGAATAAAAGGAATAATCGTTTAAATTGTATAATCGATTAATCGGTTTTTGCTTATCATTAGAAAAAAAGTAATAAATTATTATTATTTTTAATTAAATCGCATTATTTTTCAAAACAACTTTCACCTCAACTACCAGCAACAAGTTTAAGGTCGCACAACACACTACTACTGGCTTACCGTTGCACTCCAAGTCACAAGATTGGTAAACAAATTTTAAAAATAACATTGTTTACCTTCAACTTGTTGGCATCCAAGGATAAAACCTTGACAAAAACAACAACAAAAAAACTGACAGTTACTTTTGTTGCAAAACAAAAATCAAACCAATTAAAGCTTAAAAAAAGGAAAATTCAATATTTTAACAAGGTCATCCTGTTGTACGCCATAATAATGAAGGATTTCTGTCACACACACAGAGAAAAACTAAGAAAGAAAAACTTACATTTAACAAACCTGGAGCCGATTCTACTTCACCGGTAGAGGCATTTACCCATATATGTTGCACCAATGGGGATAACATCAATTTGGGCTTTTCATTGGGAAAATTAACACCCAATAAAACGGATAATATAAAATTACGTCCTCCGGACTCGAAATGTATGCAATATTCTTCCAAATCACAAACTTCAACCACACTGGAATAAGAAATTAATAAAATTTATGAAAAAAACTAAGAAATCTGTTAATTTTCTACAACTTACTTGTCATTGAATACTTTTAAAGTATCAATTTGACGACGACGATAGTCTAAATTGTTAAATTGCTGAGTTCGCATTAACATTTTGCTATATTTTAATAAATTTTTAAGTTTTGTTCCTCAAAAAAAAAACCCTCAAATAACAAATTTGTTTTCCTATTACTTTTTTGTACAACAGGAGTTAAAAAATAACAATTATATGCACAACATTTAAAAAAGAAATTTGTAAATTTATAAAATTTAGTAAAATTATTAAATTTATTAGTAATTTTTAGAACGTTCTTTGGAAAAAAACAAAATTTTGTTTTTCTTATGATCACAAATGCAAATAAAAATGTTTTGTCAAAATAAAACACTCACACAAACATATAGCACCTCCGAGGCGACAAAAATTTATTACATCGGCGTTTCAAACAAACAATTTTGACAACGCTTAAAAATCAACTATGTTTTCAGTGTTAAATAAAGTAATTTTAAATACAAATAATGTAAAAATAGAAATTTTTCAAATCATAGATTAAAACAAAAGTATATTTAAACAAAATATAACCATAAAAAAAAGTAAGCAATTAGTTTAATACCAAAAAATACAACTCTTCATTAAAAAAAACAAAAAAACCGCTGTCTTAAACAGCTGTTTTCTCTCTATCTCTCCCATTTTCTTGTTAAAAAATTCTTTGCACATTTGTTTATATTTTGTTCACAATTTTATATAACTTTATTAAAGATTTATTAGAAAATAAAAATGTCCTTATTCCAAATGAAATGGCTGCGCCGTTTGGTGAGACGTAACACCAACCCTATACCCGAATTACAGGCTGCTTTATGGAAACGCCGACTAAGTTTAATGTATGCTGTTGTAGCCTGGAATGCTTTTGGTTTTGTCTGCTATATGGCCTTTACAGGACGCAGTGATTGGGCACACTATTATGGTTATAAAACGGATGATGAGAAGCAGGAATCTCAAGCAGTACAATTTAGTAAACGTTTAAATGTGGAAAAGGGTAAAATTATAAGATATAAAGGATTTACCAAAATCGATGAGAAAGAATTTGATAATACAACGGATAAGGAAAATTAAAATAAACTATTGTTATAAATATTTAAAACACCATATTGTTTTGTTAAGAAATATTAAGAAAAGTAATTAAGAAGTAATAAATTAGCATACAAATTTTGATAATTCAATACAAAATAGTATCACAAAAATTTAAATTGTTGAATGTAAACAATACAGCGGATGATTTAAAGCATTTTGTTCAATAATACAAATACAACTATTATTAAAAAGTGCTGTCCATATACGGGTGACAAAAAAAACGCTAAAACAAATTAATGCTGGACAAAAGAAAACCGCGCTAGCTAAAATGAAAATTAAACTAAATTGTCAAATAAGCTATATAATAGATTATAAACTAGGCTATAAACAAAAATATTTTCCTACTGTGATAGAATCTTTCTTTTTTTATCTCTCGAATTTTGTTTTTTTATTATTTAATATAATTTACTATTTAAAACTAACTAAAAACTTAGCCGGCTTCAATTATACTATAAGCCAACGCCGACATATTTAGTATGAGCTGCCGTCGCAGTTAATATTTGTCGGCTTGTTGTTTTTTTAGCGCGCTTGGGTTGTTAATTTATATTTTTGCTCTCGCCAAAAAAACGTGAATTATATTTTGTTTATATTTATATTTTACTAAAAGTTGCTTTAAAAATTTAAAATAAATATTGAAAAATATTAAACTATATAATGGATACTTGCATATTATGCAAATCTAATAAAAAAGATGATATACAATATGGAGAATTTTTAAAAAATAAACATTTCGGTGTACACACCTATTGTCTGGTAAGTGTAAAAGGACGAACGAAAAAAACAGCAGCTGTAATTTGAGACAACAAAAGGACAAAGGATTTGTAATAGATATTGTGTTGTTGTTTTTTCTTTTTCAAGTATTTATCTTCAAATCTATCACAAAATGGTGAAGATGACGAAGGCTTCTTGGGTTTCTTAGAGGCTGATATTAAACAAGAAGTGCAGCGTATAAGTCTGTTGGTAAGTAGGACGAAGGAAGTTATTTTCCAGAATTTATTTATATTATTTATACTTTCTACTAGAAATGCTGTTATTGTCATAAAAAATATGCCAATATTGGCTGTTGTAATATAAAATGTCGTCGTACTTTTCATTTTATTTGTGGTTTGGAACATAATGCTGAAAATCAATTTTGCCATGATTATCGCTCCTATTGTAATAGCCATGTTAAGAAAGTCAAACAACGACCGTCTCCTAAGGAGACTTGTCTGATATGTTATGATAATTTGTGTGGAGCTGATGAGAAATTCAATAGCGTTAATATGATTTTGACTCCTTGTTGTCGTAATGGTTGGTTTCACAAGCTGTGCTTACAAAAGTTTGCCAAGACGGCGGGTTATTTCTTTAAGTGTCCGCTTTGCAATGATTCTGATGTTTTTCGTGAAAAACTACCAGCTAGAGGAATATTTATACCGAATCAGTAAGTTTTTGCTTTTTTTATTTTAGACTGTAATCAAGTCTATAGTTAAGGGTATATACTATAGACTAGGTTATAGTCCAGACTATGGAGTAGACTATAGTCGACACTATAGACTAGACTATAGTCCAGACTACAGACTAGACTATAGTCCAGACTACAGACTAGACTATAGTCCAGACTATAGACTTGACTATAGTTCAGACTATAAACTAGACTATAGTCCAGACTAAAACTAGTCTATATTCCAGACTATAGACTAGACTATAGTCCAGACTATAGACTAGACTAGACTATAGTCCAGACTATAGACTAGACTATAGTCCAGACTATAGACTAGACTATAGTCCAGACTATAGACTAGACTATAGTCCAGACTATAGACTGGACTATAGTCCAAACTATAAACTAGACTATAGTCCAGACTATAGACTAGACTATAGTCCAGACTATAGACTAGACTATATTCCCGACTATAGACTAGACTATAGTCCACACTATAGACTAGACTATAGTTCAGACTATAGACTAGACTATAGTTCAGACTATAGACTAGACTATAGTCCAGACTATAGACTAGACTATAGTCCAGACTATAGACTAGACTATAGTCTAGACTATAGACTAGACTATAGTCCAGACTTCAGACTAGACTATAGTCTAGACTATAGACTATACTATAGTCCAGACTTCAGACTAGACTATAGTCCAGACTTCAGACTAGACTATAGTCCAGACTTCAGACTAGACTATAGTCCAGACTTCAGACTAGACTATAGTCCAGACTTCAGACTAGACTATAGTCCAGACTTCAGACTAGACTATTGTACAGACTATAGACTAGACTTTAGACCAGACTATAGACTAGACTATAGTCTAGGCTATAGACTAGACTATTGTCCAGTCTATATACTAGACTATAGACTAGACTATAGTCCAGACTATAGTCTGGTTTAGTCTATAGTCTAGTCTATAGACTAGACTATAGTCCAGACTATAGACTCGACTATAGTCCAGAATATAGACTAGACTAAAGTCCAGACTAAAGACTAGACTATAGTTCAGACTATAGACTAGACTATTGTCCAGACTATAGACTAGACTATAGTCCAGACTATAGACTAGTTTAGACTATATTCCTGACTATATACTAGTTTAGACTATAGTCCAGACTAAAGACTAGACAATAGACTAGACTATAGTCCAGAATATAGACTACACTATAGTCCAGACCATAGACTAGACTATAGTCCAGACTATAGAATAAACTATACTCCAGACTATAGAATAGACTATAGTCAAGACTATTGACTAGACTATAGTCCAGACTATAAACTAGACTATAGACTAGACTATAGTTCATACTAGAGAGTAGGCTATAGTTCATACTAGAGACTAGACTATAGTTCAGAGTATAGTCCAGATTATAGACTAGTTTAGACTATAGTCCAGACTATATACTAGTTTAGACTATAGTCCAGACTAAAGACTAGACAATAGACTATAGTCCAGACTAAAGACTAGACAATAGACTAGACCATAGACTAGACTATAGTCCAGACTATAGACTAGACTATACTCCAGACTATAGAATAGACTATAGTCAAGACTATTGACTAGACTATAGTCTATTCTATAGTCTGGAGTATAGTCTAGTCTATAGTTTGGACTATAGTCTAGTCTATGGTCCAGAATATAGAATAGACTATAGTCAAGACTATTGACTAGACTATAGCCCAGACTATAAACTATATATAAGACTATAGACTAGTTTAAAGTCCACTCTATAGACTATAGTCCAAACTGTTGTATAATCTAGTCCATGGTCTAGAGAGAATATAGGACAGATCATGGACTAGTTCATAAGACAAACTAACCGAAGATTATTAACCGAACAATGTATTTCTTTCCATCAGAGATGCTGCCTGGGAACTTGAACCCAATGCCTTTGCCGAACTCCTAGAAAGACCTAACGAATGTGCGGCCCAAGAGTGCAAAAATCGTAAAGGCCGTAAGGCAAGTAGTGATCTTAATCCCTTCATAATGTGCAGTACATGCGGCTCCACAGCAATGCATCGACAATGTTTGCCCAATGGTGGCAAACGATTTCACTGTGCCGACTGTACAATAGCTTTGGAAGAAGGTGATAGTGGACGAGAAAGTCTTAATTTACATTTACAGACGACGGCAGATAATGAGGAAGAAGAGATTGATGTGTGTCATGTTAGTGATAAGGAAGATTTAGATATAGTTAATAGATTAATAGCAACAAATGCGAATAGAATAGAGAATAAAAGAGATTCCGGAACGCATCATAATGATGATGATGATGATGAGAGTACAGATGACGAAGAGATGAAATTGGCAACAGTAAGAAGACAAAAAAGAGAAAATAATAGACGTTTAAGAAGTGATTCGGAAAACTCGGATTTGCCACAGACCTCAAGAACCATTAAAAGTACAAGAACTTTAAGAATAAGAAGTGATACGGAAACAAGTAACGATATTTCAGATGATGAAATTAAACCTAGAAGTAAAGTTAATATAAGACGTTTAAATACGGATAGTGAAAGTAGTAAACAAGATAATTGCTCCAGTGATGAAGAGGAGATAAAGCTGACACAACGTAAACGAAAGTGTAATAGTGTTTTAAAGGATTCCGATGAAGATGAAGAGGATAAGGCAGTGGGAACAGCTAAACACAAACGTTTAGAGGAAAAGGTAAACATAATGGAAAACGTAGATTTGGATGAGACTTTAATGAGTGCAGAAAGTGATGATGACGATGATCCTTTGGAAAATTTTTCAAAAATTGTAGAAAAACAAAAGAATATCAGCTGTATAGCATTAAGAACTAGACGATCTCTTACACAAAAAACAAACCACCAACAACACATGTCAGCGACAACTTCTAACGAAAAGGAAAATAAAAAGAATGAAGTTAATTTAAGAAATAATCAAAGATTTCCAAGGGAACCAAAACGAGAGAAAAGTAAATTTGTGCCCTTAAAAGATGAAGATGAAAATCGTGAAAACAATTTGGATATATCCTGCATAGCTAAAAGAACAAGACGTAGATCTTTAAATTGTACAAATGCCACTAAAACAAATAGTGAATCTATGAAACAACAAAAGGAAAATCCCTTAAATATATCCTGTATAGCGGTAAGAACTAGACGTAAAACAATATGTGCCGAAAGCAAATACACTCCTCAATCACTTTATGAAATGTCACAAATCTATGAAAAAGTCCATGAATCGGATGAAGAACTGCTAACAGCAAGTGAAACAGATGAAGATGTAGACAAGGAATCACAATTACATGAGATTATGGTCGATACAGATTTGGATAATTTCATAGTGGACGATGGTTATGAGGAAAAGGATAGTAAATTTGAAATATCCTGTATAGCAAATCGTACACGTAAAAGGAAATCTTTAAAAACCGATAATAAGTCTCTACAATCTATAAGTGAATATGATTCCGATTGTAGTTCTACAACAAACACTAACTCTTCTGTCAACTCTAATAGTCATCTTCTAACGGCTAATATTAACATAAGAAAACGTTTCAACTCAAATTCTTCACAGGATTTCAATTGCTCACCCTCATTCAATACTTCCTCTTCCGGTAATGATCTAAAAACTAAAACCATTTCACCCTCACTCTTGCTGGACAAATTGCCTCAACGTAATTATGCTGCTTATCTTCCAAGTAAATATTCTACAAAATCCTCTCACAACACAACAGATGCTATACATCATTCACGTCAACACTATCATCCACCTGTTTCCTATCATCCTCATAGTAATAATCGCAAAAGATTATAAACTTTATTTATATATTGTTTAAATTTCTCTAAAAGCTAAATGAAAATCTTTAGTTTATTTGTTGTGTGATTTTCGAAACTAAATTCTATTATAAAATTTGTTATATTTTTTTTATACTGATATTTTTCTATATAAGCCATTAACATTTATTTTTCTCTCTCTCTCTGCATTAGATCTATTCTATTACTTTTACCAAGAAGTATTTTTTTGTGCTATTTTTTGTAATTTAATATACTATTTACTCATATTATATGTACGAAAAACGCCTTCAAAATGTTTTACTTTTCATGTGATCTTTTCCAGAGAATTTTGTAAGATCTTTTCTGGAGCAAATAACTACAACTTCACGTGATCTTTTATGGACTAATCGAATACAAAGTTTGTGTGATAATATCTAGTCTAGTTAAGGCAGATCTTTTCGGACTTCTAAAGAAATTCACTAGCGTCTTCAAATGATGTCATTATAAAGAACTTCAAATGATCTCCTATAGAATTATAAAGTCAGATATCTGATTGCTTTTCCTAGAGAAATGATAACAAAATCACAAAATTCATCTTTAAGTCTAAATTTAAGTGATATTTTCTAGAAAAAAGAAGGGAACATTCCAGGAAAAGATCTAGTAAAATAATAATCTGAAATATAAACAACAATCAGCTGATCTATTTACAAGTAATAAAGTTAATATTAAGGTGATCTTCTCTAGAGAAATGAGGTGATAATTTATAGTGATCTTTAGAGAAAATAAGTTAATATTCTAGTGATCTTTTTCTAGGGTAATAAAGTCAAAATGGAAGTGATCTTTTTAAAAGAAATAACGTCGACATTTAAATGATCTTTTCTAGTGAAACTCTTTTTTTATATTTACCGATTTTTTCTAGAGAAACGTAAGAAATAAAGTCAACATTCAACTGATCTTTTTGAGAGTAATAAAGTAAACGTTCAGGTGATCTTCCCTAGAGAAATAAGGTGATAACAAGTTACCATTCTATTGATCTTCTCCAGAGTAATAAAGTCAAAACGCAAGTGATCTTTTCTAAAGAAATAAGTCCGATAATTAAGTGATCTTTTCTAGTGAAATTCTTAGCAGAAATAAAGCAAAAGTTTAAGAGAAATTAAGTGATCTTTAGAGAAAATAGGTTGAGATTCTGCAGATCTTTTCTAGAGTAATAAAATCAAAGTGCAAGTGATCTTTCTACAAATATAAGATGTAAATTTAAGTGGTCTATTCTAGTGCTAATGCTAATTGCTTATAGAAATAGAAAGGAATATATTAAGTGCTCTTTAGAGAAAATATGTTAAATGCAAGTGATATTTTCTAGATGAAAATAGCCAAAACTTAAGTAATCTTTTATCTTTATAGAAATAATGGTCACATATTCAGTAATTTTTCTAATGAATTTCTTCTCCTTTATAGAACTATAAAAGGCTAAAGATAAACTAATATTTTTAAAAAGTTAATAGTTTAGAGCGAAACTAAATCAAATGTAATTCAAAATACAGGTAAGCTTCCTTGTAGAATTGAAAAAAAAATTCAAATGATCTTTAAAGAGATATAAAAAGAAAAACATAATAAAGTAAATTTTAAAAAGAAATAAAAAGAAAAAATCAAATGATCTTTAGAATATAAAACTTCTTCAAAGAAATGAAATAATAACTCTCATGATATTCTCAAGAGAAAAAAAAAATTATAAAATGTTCTAGAACAACAGTATAAACTGTTATACTGTTGAGTTTACTTTCTGGAAATCTTATACGACAGTTCTTCTATAAAGAGAACTACAAAATAAAAGTGTTTGTATTGTACAATAACATTTCTCTAGAAAAAACTGTTATACTGCCATATCCTTTAAAGAAAATAACTGTTATAGAAATGAAACTGTAATACTAACTAGCTAACTATCTATCTTTTCTATCTATATCTATCTATCTATCTATCTATCTACCTACCTATCTATCTATCTATCTATCTATCTATCTATCTATCTATCTATCTATCTATCTATCTATCTATCTATCTATCTATCTATCTATCTATCTATCTATCTATCTATCTATCTATCTATCTATCTATCTATCTATCTATCTATCTATCTATCTATCTATCTATCTATCTATCTATCTATCTATCTATCTATCTATCTATCTATCTATCTATCTATCTATCTATCTATCTATCTATCTATCTATCTATCTATCTATCTCTCTCTCTCTCTAACTAAAAAACGACAAATCTTCCACGTCAATTTACAAATATTTCTTCTACAGCTATCTGGCAGCTCTTTTATTCAAAATATAAAAATATAAAAATTATATAAAAAAATAAATAAAAAACGACAAATCTTCCACGTCAATTTGCAAATATTTCTTCTACAGCTATATGGCAGCTCTTTTATTCAAAATATAAAAATACCGTTAACAAAAAAACGTAATTTCTACACTCAGAGAGTAAAAAACTTTTAAACAAACAAAGCTTTTTTCATCTACTAAGTAAAAAAGCTGCGCATTTGAAAAAATTAAAAAATAGCTTTACAAATATTTATTTCTTATTAGAATATGTATTATTTGTTATTGGCTTAAAAGTTCTGATAACAAAAACAACAAAGACAGAAAAGAAATAAAAAGAAAAACACCGAAGAAAAAAAAAACAAAAAAGGAAAACTGTGTTATGCGGCCAACGTCAGCCCCAAAAAACACAGTTGCAAATGAAACGCGTAAACGAAAACAACATAATCTAAACGAAAGCGGCGGATGATGACTAAAAGTAAAGTTTTGACAATTAGAAGAAAAAGTGAAATAAATTAATAACAAACTAAATAAACAACTTGGTTTTAAAAAGGAAAACATAAATTTACAAAAAGTTTGTTAAGAAATTTAAAGAATTGTTAAAATTTATTAAAAAAAATATAGAAAAAAGTCGAAGAAAAGTAAAGTGTTTTTAGAAGTAAACGGGTGTTTGTGTTTTTTTGCTACAAAAAGTAAAAGTTGCTTTGAAATTATTAAAATTGTGAGAATTTGTTTTGTAGCAAATTATAATAATAAAAATAAAGTAATTGCAAAGTAATAAAGCAGCTGTTTTGCATAGATAAAATTATTAAACAAATATTAAATAATTTAATAAATAATTATTTCACAGCTGCAAGAAGAATAAAAAAAGAAGTGCGAAGTTATTGTAGTGTCGTGTTAACAAGGTTAAATTTTGTGTTATTTATTTAGTCTAAAGCTAAATAAATATTAATTATTTAATAAATATTTAAACAGAATTTTCATATTCACATATTCTTTGGGACGCCAGCACCAGCAACAACAACAACATATTAGCAGGGTAAATATTACAAGATTTTTTTCTTTAAAACATAAGAAATACAACAACTTTGTATTAAAAGCAGTAAAAGAAGTAGTCAAGAAAACAAAAAAAGATCTAAAAAGAAAAAAAAAACAAAAACAAACATCACATCATTATTAAACCACCTTCTTTCATTCATTCGCGTACCACCAACAAGTGTGTTACTGCAACAAGAACAACAACAACAGCAAACACTACAAGAAACAAACGATGACAACGTCAGAGTTATAATAAAAAAACCCACACCTTTTTATTTTCTTTTGCACACACACACACACAAACACTCCAACAAACTTCCATCCATCGTCCTCTTTATACTCCTCTTCAGGCATGGAAAATTTAATAATAGAATACTATTTATATTTATTATCTAATCTAATCTAAAGTCAAGTCTATGGTCTAGTTTATAGTCTATAGTCTAGTCTATAGTCTAGTCTATAGTCTAGTCTATAGTCTAGTCTATAGTCTAGTCTATAGTCTAGTCTATAGTCTAGTCTATAGTCTA
>NC_060951.1:6491932-6493282 GCF_022045245.1 Lucilia cuprina
GTTCTAGTTCTGTTCTAGTTCTGTTCTAGTTCTGTTCTAGTTCTGTTCTAGTTCTGATCTAGTTCTGTTCTAGTTCTGTTCTAGTTCTGATCTAGTTCTGTTCTAGTTTTTTTCTAGTTCTGTTCTAATTCTGTTCTACTTTTGTTCTAGTTCAGTTCTAGTTCTGTTCTAGTTTTGTTCTAGTTTTGTTCTAGTTTTGTTCTAGTTTTGTTCTAGTTTTGTTCTAGTTCTGTTCTAGTTCTGTTCTAGTTCTAGTTCTGTTCTAGTTCTATTCTAGTTCTATTCTAGTTCTATTCTAGTTCTATTCTAGTTCTATTCTAGTTCTATTCTAGTTCTATTCTAGTTCTATTCTAGTTCTATTCTAGTTCTGTTCTAGTTCTGATCTAGTCACTCAAGCATAACTTCAAGATAGCAAATGGGTATTTCTTGGTCCACATTCTTTATCTACCTCCTACGTTTAAAAGTTAATCGAATAACCACACAATGCAACTGTGTGTGAGTCAATGTTCTTTTTGTTTCTTCTTTCTAACAAGTCAAATAATTGTTTTTGTTGTTTTATTCTTATTTGCCTTTGTTGTACAAGAAAAAAAATAAATAAATAAGAATGTAGTTGTTTGTGTAGTGTTTTACTTTAAGGGGGGTGTGTTTGTTGTTGTAGTTAGTTTTGATGTTTTGAGCGAAGCAGACATGGAAATGTTATATTTTGAAATTGTACCAACTACATGTAACTATAAAGTATGTAGACTAGACTATAGACTAGACTTCAAACTAGATTATAGGCTAGATTATAAACTAGACTATAAACTAGACTATTGACTAGACTATAGTCTAGACTATAGACTACACTAAAGACTAGACTATAGACTAGACTATAGACTAGACTATAGAATAGACTATAGACTAGACTGTAGATTAGACTATAGACTAGACTATAGACTAGACTATAGACTAGACTATAGACTAGACTATGGATTAGACTATAGACTAGATTATAGGCTAGACTATAAACTAGACTAAACTATATTATGGACTAGACGATAGACTAGACTATACACTAGACTAAAGACTAGACTATAGACTAGACCATAGAGTACAGACTAGACTATAGACTAGACCATAGACTAGACTTTAGACTAGACTATACACTAGACAATAGACTAGACTATAGAATAGACTATAGACTAGACTATAGACTGGACTATAAATTGGACCATAGACTAGACTATAGACTAGATTATAAATTAGACTATAGACTAGACTATAGACTAGACTATGGACTAGACTATATATTAGACTATAGACTAGACTATAGACTAGACTATAGACTAGACTATAGACTAGACTATAGAC
>NC_060951.1:6493382-6495545 GCF_022045245.1 Lucilia cuprina
ACTAGAACAGAACTAGAACAGAACTAGAACAGAACTAGAACAGAACTAGAACAGAACTAGAACAGAACTAGAACAGAACTAGAACAAAACTGGAACAAAACTAGAACAAAACTAGAACTAGAACAGAACTAGAACAAAACTAGAACAGAATTAGAACAGAACTAGAAAAAAACTAGAACAGAACTAGATCAGAACTAGAACAGAACTAGAACAGAACTAGAACAAAACTAGAACAAAACTAGAACAAAACTAGAACTGAACTAGAACTGAACTAGAACTGAACTAGAACTGAACTAGAACTGAACTAGATCAGAACTAAAACTAGAACTTTTCTTAGGAACGTTTAAGGGTAAAATGCTTCCTCAGTGACAGCAGCGTATTAACAGTTATGATGAGGCAATCAAACTATTGAGAGATGCACACACAAGTACATAAACAAATAGTAAAAAAAGAGAAATTCGAAAAGGAATGAAGTAAAACAGAGAAATGCAAAAACAAAACAAATATACAATAAGGAGTAGAGCACAACAACAAATTCTCTTGTGGCAATGACATGATGTTACGAAAGTAAGAATTTCTTCATTATTTTAACATTTTAAGAGTTGTTGTTTTTACATGTTCACATATATTGTACGTGATAAATGTAACGTAATACCTTAGGAGTTATAAAAATGGTTGTTTTGTATAAAGTATTTTCCCAATACCCTATGTAAGCTAGGTTATACCAGGTTGTTAAATTTCTTTTAAAGATTTTCTTTTGATTGTTCAAATAAAACTGCCAAAGGCTGTTTAATGGAGCAGTTGCCTAATAGATTATCTTTGAAAAGAAAAAAGAAAACAAAAAAAGACAAAGCCAATGCACTAATAAGAAAATTGCGTTGTTGCTGTTTACATTTTCATTCATAGATTTGCATGGGACAACACACCTACATACCTACTTACATTATTTATTGTTAAAGTTAATACTCATGGGTGTTTTTGCACGAAATCTCTTTAAATTTTAACAAAATATTTAACGTTTTTATGAATAAAAGTAAATGTGTTACGCTTTTATACACAAATTCATCTTTTGGTTTTTTACAACTTTCTAAAACGCTGTTTTTTCTTATACATAATATGGTAACTCTATTTTTTTTGTTTATCATATGGGCAACACTTTTAGTTTGTTTACATTTGTTTTAGACACAAATAAAAGAGTGGAAAGGATGTTATTTTTGCAAAATATTAAACAAATATTAGTTTATAATATTGTTTACATTATTTTAATGTAGTTTTTGGACAATATGTATTAAAAAGTAAACAAATTTAGTTAATATTAATGAAAAACAACAACCAGTTTTACTGTTATCACTTCACTTTAAATGTAAACAAAAACAAGTGTTGATACCTGCAGCTATTAATAAAAATCGCTAAAAAATGTAAACTTTAACAAAATCCTAAACAAATTGTTTTAAATTATAGAAAATCACAAAAATCTTATAAAATAACATATTTTCCCCAAAATATTCAACAAAACTATACATTTCTATTAAATTAAAACTTTAAAATAACTTTCTCAACTTAACTTTAACAATCGAAATCAATTTACTATACAAATGGGTTAAAACCAAAATTTTTAATTATTATTTTTTCTCTTATCTTTCTATTTCTTTTCTACACATTTTATTTATATTTATTTTGTTGGAGTGTTTTTTTTTATTATTGTTGACATTATTATTTGTATTTGAAAAACGCGTCATTAGTCGATTTATGATGATGGCTATACAGCGGGTGTGTTTTTAAGAGATAAGCTGAAATATTTAAAATAATGTATGCTGCCATCATAAACACTTGATGACCCTGACTTTGTTAGTATATATTTTTTTAATAAAAATGTTGCTCAAATTCTAATCAATGCATACATACATACCTAGTATGTATACGTTAACAAGTAATAAAATCAAATTAAAAAATAATAATCAAAAACACAATAACAAACAGAGGGGCATGATTGTTTTAGTACTGTTCTAGTTCTATTTCAATTCTATTCTAGTTTAGATCTAGAATTGCTCTATACTAGTTCTGTTTTAGTTCTGCTCTAGTTCTGTTCTAGTTCTGTTCTAGTTCTGTTCTAGTTCTGTTCTAGTTCTGTTCTAGTTCTGTTCTAGTTCTGTTCTAGTTCTG
>NC_060951.1:6495645-6499407 GCF_022045245.1 Lucilia cuprina
AACTAGAACAGAACTAGAACAGAACTAGAACAGAACTAGAACAGAACTAGAACAGAACTAGAACAGAACTAGAACAGAACTAGAACAGAACTTGAACAGAACTAGAAGTGAACTTCATTTTCATTAAAAACAAACTCTTGAAATATCATTTTACTTCATTATCACAAGAAAACGCTCAAAATCAAAAACTAAACTTTTGCCAAACAACATTAACTTCAAAACTTTGAATTTACTTACTAATTGAAGCCACTAAATACAGATTTCTCCATAATAAAAATCAAGGATTCCGTCATTAATGGTTAAAGGTGTTAGTTAGTTTATACCAGCCCCTTAACTTCCCTTAAACAATTTCAAGAAAAGGAAGACTTAATCATAATTTTCTTTCATTAATCACATTCTTCTATTTTTTGCTTTTGGTTTTTTTTTGTTCTGTTACAACTTCAAGTAAGTGAAACCAAGCGAAAGTAAGAAGAAAAAATCAATAATCACGTTGAAAAAATCAAACACGTTTTATCATGTGAATTTTATATGAGTCCTAATTTAACTTTCCCCTCTGTTTGGTTATATTTTTCTTTGTTTCTCTTCACTTGTTTTGCTTTTCTTTAATTTAGTTGTCGTTGTTTTTGTTGTTGCCTGTTGTTACTCATATTTCCTTTGTAAAGTTTTATTTCAGGGCAACAACAAAAAAATTTGTTGTTGAAGACAAAAGCATTTTTGCGATATTTCAAAAATTTATACGTTTATAAATGTTGGAAAAATGGCAAAAAAAGGAAAACATACAGAAAAATGTAATAAAATTTTCCAACTTTTATGAGAAGCTAGCTGTGTGGATACAGTGAGCGAAGAAATTGAGGGCCTTTCAAAAGAATCGAGTTAAAAATTCTGCTTTTTTAAACAGAAAACTTCAGTTTGTTTTAAATCATTGCAAAACTAGATCTGAATTAGAACAGAAGTAGAACTGAAATAGAACAGAACTATAACGAAACTAGAACAGAACTAGAACAGAACTAGAACAGAACTAGAACAGAACTAGAACAGAACTAGAAAAGTACTAGAACAGAACTAGGGCCTTTCAAAAGAATCGAGTTAAAAATTCTGCTTTTTTAAACAGAAAACTTCAGTTTGTTTTAAATCATTGCAAAATTAGATCTGAATTAGAACAGAAGTAGAACTGAAATAGAACAGAACTATAACGAAACTAGAACAGAACTAGAACAGAACTAGAACAGAACTAGAAAAGTACTAGAACAGAACTAGAACAGAACTAGAACAGAACTAGAACAGAACTAGTACATAACTAGAACAGAACTAGAACAGAACTAGAACAGAACTAGAACAGAACTAGAACAGAACTAGAACAGAACTAGAACAGAACTAGAATAGAACTAGAACAGAACTAGAACAGAACTAGAACAGAACTAGAACAGAACTAGAACAGAACTAGAACAGAACTAGAACAGAACTAGAACAGAACTAGAACAGAACTAGAACAGAACTAAAACAGAACTAGAACAGAACTAGAACAGAACTAGAACAGAACTAGAACAGAACTAGAACAGAACTAGAACAGAACTAGAACAGAACTAGAACAGAACTAGAACAGAACTAGAACAGAACTAGAACAGGATTAGAACAGAACTAGAATAGAACTAGAATAGAACTAGAACAGAACTAGAACTTAACTTGAACTGAACTAGAACTGGACTAGAACTGAACTAGAACTGAACTAGAACTGAACTAGAACTGAACTAGAACTGACTAGAACTGAACTAGAACTGAACTAGAACTGAACTAGAACTGAACTAGAACTGAACTAGAACTGAACTAGAACTGAACTAGAACTGAACTAGAACTGAACTAGAACTAGAACTGAACTAGAACTGAACTAGAACTGAACTAGAACTGAACTAGAACTGAATTAGAACAGAACTAGAACGGAACTAGAACAGAACTAGAACAGAACTAGAACAGGATTAGAACAGAACTAGAACAGAACTAGAACAGAACTAGAACTTAACTTGAACTGAACTAGAACTGAACTAGAACTGGACTAGAACTAGAACTTAACTAGAACTGAACTAGAACTGAACTAGAACTGAACTAGAACTGAACTAGAACTGAACTAGAACTGAACTAGAACTGAACTAGAACTAGAACTTAACTAGAACTTAACTAGAAAAAACTAGAACTGAACTAAAACTGAACTAGAAAAACTACGGTTACTGGAGCTGCTAGTGGTTCAGTTGAAGGAGAATATGCATGAGAAGTTTACTTTTCTTTTCAACTGTATTTGCGAAATGAAAACAATGTTAACTAATCAAATGCTATGCTATGTTTTTTAGGACAAAGAAAATGTAATAAAGCCAAACACACTTACAGCAAACTCTCTTGTTCTCCTTTTCCCCCTTTCTTTCACTAACACTTATACATGAAGGTAAAACCCTAGAATTTCTTTTGATGGTTTCAAATTTTAAGGCATCTAATGTAAACGAAACTTTAACTAGTGTTTCTTTTGTGTTGGAAAAGTTATCATACACATGGGTATCCTTTGGCAAAAACCTGTTGAATTTATACATTGTTTTAGCCACAAGGACAATGGTGCTATAATAAAAATAATAAAGACGAATTTTAATGTCTGTTAAGCGAATATTGTGCATGTTGTTAATAAGTTTCAGGGTTTCATGGTTATTTTGCTTTTAATATTCACATTTCATATATAAATATTTCTTTTTTTTTGTTTTTTTTCTTTTCTTATTTAAAGGAATTGTTCCAGAAAATATTAATGGTTGCGTGCTTGTGCGTTTTTTTATAGTTTTGTGTATAACCATAACGTTATGGTTTTGCAAAAAAACATAATTTTCTTTTTTTGCTGTTACGCTAATGAGAAAGTTAAGGGTCTAGATTTTTCTGTTTTATTAAAGGAAATTTTCTACAGAAAATTTTGGCCAAAAAATTCTTTAGTAGAACATTACTAAACGCTTTAAAAGTTTAACTTAATTGACATCAGTTTCTCAGTAAATCTATGACGTTGATCACATGACACATTTTTCACATTAAAACCCATTGAAAACTCTAAAAACAAGAATATATCATGTTTACTTTACAAAACAGACCAATAAAATTAATTATTAATAGACGACAACAGAAACGTCATCACTGCACTCTGAATGCCATTTTGAAGTAGTAAACAACATTATAATAAATCTTTGTTTCTCAAAAAAAAAAAAAAAAAATTCCCAAAATAATTCAATATTTATTGAATAACTGTTTTGTTTTTTATTAAACTTCAATAAAAACCCATAAATCTTAAGCATTTATTTTAAGACCGCTTTTAATCAATATTATACAAAAACCCTTGTTATTAATTTTGACAGTTTGACACATTTCATTTTATTAACTTTAATCATTAAAAAATGACGTTAAAAACGCTAAAATAGCTTTTCTTAAGAAATTAGTCGATTTTT
Organism: Lucilia cuprina; assembly: GCF_022045245.1. Lineage (NCBI taxonomy): Eukaryota > Metazoa > Arthropoda > Insecta > Diptera > Calliphoridae > Lucilia > Lucilia cuprina. Next base: position 6,499,110 of record NC_060951.1, read on the forward strand.
TACATAAATTCAAATATAATAACAAAAGGCAGTTCTTTGTTGTATGGGAGAGGATACAAAAAGGAAGAGTAAGGAAGGAAAACGGCCTTAAATGTGGAGTTCACATTAGTTTCCTTAACAAAGGGATTTATTGAGGGAAATGAACAGAATCAGAACTAGAACAGAACTAGAAAAGAACCAGAACAGAACCAGAACATAACTAGAACAGAACTAGAACAGAACTAGAACAGAACTAGAACAGAACTAGAACAGAACTAGAACAGAACTAGACCAGAACTAGAACAGAACTAGAACAGAA
>NC_060951.1:6499507-6513289 GCF_022045245.1 Lucilia cuprina
GATAGATAGATAGATAGATAGATAGATAGATAGATAGATAGATAGATAGATAGATAGATAGATAGATAGATAGATAGATAGATCGATAGATCGATAGATAGATAGATATTTATTTAGTTAGTTAGTTAGTTATTTAGTTAGTTAGTTCGTTAGTTCTTGCGTTAAGGTGTTTCCGTAATTTTTTACTATGTATTGAGTATACCACAGGGCGTATGAGTGATATCAATTAAGAGGTCGTTGTACTAAATTCACTATAATTTCCTTATTTATAAAGTGATTTTAAAAAATCAAATTGCATAGAATTAAAAACTAAATAACACATAAAGATTAAATATATTTAAATTAAAAAAGTAAAACTTTTGCAAGCATTGAATGTTTAAAGACAAATAAAATTTATTTAAAGTTAATTTGATTGCATAATTATAGTAATTCACATTTCAATCATTTATTATAATAAATAAAATTTATAACAAACCATATTTTCCCAAATTAAATATTACTATTTAAATCATTAAATATAATTAAAGTAACGGAAATTGTATTTTATTGTAAACTTTTTAACGCAAATGCTAAATAACCCAAATGAAAGCTATAAATTTTGTAAAAAAAAAAATTAATTAAGCGGATATTACAAATTAGATATACAGTTTATGTTAAGCGTTAGAAAAACAAATACAAACAATAATAATAATATTATTTTTTTAATAGAATTTATTTGAAAACATTTTCATGCTTGACAGCTTAATAGATGAGAAAACATTTAACAAAAAAAAAAAAATGCAAAAAAAAACTATTGTTGAAATAATTGAAAATTTAAATTAGAATTTAACAATAAAACAAATAAATTGATTTGTTTTTTGTTAGAAATTGCATTCATATGACAGCAAATAATCAAGTGAGTAACAGTATAATTTTTAGAATATTTTAATGTAAAATTTTTTTCTTATTTGCTAAAGAATAGCTCATCCTGTATATGAACAGGGTGTTTATAAGGTACATATTCTTAAAGCTTAGTTTCTAGGCTATAAATCTTCCTTACAAGATTTTTCTTTTGGAGCAATAGTTTGGCTGTTATCAAGCATTTAAAGTAGTTATTATGTTTTGTGCCATGGTACGTATGATTGATATTAATTAAGAGTTTGTAAAGGAAATTCTTTTATAACTTTGTTATTTATAAAGCGATTTTGAAAAATGAAACGGTTTAGGATGGCCAAGACATTAGCAAATTTAATTAAAATTTAATAAAATATGTTTTGACTTATTTAAAAGCTTAAAAATTGATTTTCATTGGGATTATTGTTAAAAAAATTATTAAAAATTTTAGTTTTATTAAAGTAAAAGTTTAATAAATTATAGTATTTAAGTAATTTTATTGAAAATATTTAAATTAAAATTCTTTTTACAGCTTAAGTTATTTTAAGTTTTTTATTCTTTATTTTTTTTATCAATATAAAATTCTTTAGCTTTTTTGCAAAGAAAAAATTAAACGCAATATAATCTGATTTCCTTTTTTAATAATTCTCTTTTGTTGGTATTATTTGACTGCCATTAACATTTGCTGTGTTTGTTCGTTTTTGTTTTTTTGCCAATATTTAAATGAGTTTCTTAATAATTTTCTTCATATTTCACCTGTCACTTTGTTAAAAGCTTTTTTTGTTTTCATTGTTTATTTTCTGTTGTCTCTTGGCCAACAGCCGTCACCCACTCAAACTCAAATTAACTTAAGGTTTAAGAAAAGGACACGAAGAGGGAGAGAGCGAGGGAAGAAAAAATCCTTTAGCAAAAGCCAAAGTGGGAATTTTCATTAAAACAGTAAATATTAATGTGTTTTTTATGTATGTATATCATTGGCGGTTTGTTGTTACTTTTTATCCTTTTTCTCTTTTTCCCCCCAAAGGTAGTAATGTTATTTTAATTATTTCATGAGCATTAAAGTATTTCTGACAGTTTAAACGAGTGTTTGTGTTTTTTCTTATTTGTCTTTTTTTTTTTGTTAATGTATGTTAATGAATGATTTAAAATGCAAAAGGGTTTTTTATTAAGTGTTTTTTTGTCTTCTTTATTAAAAAAAAAAAACACAGAACTTTATCTTACCAAGTAATCTAATTGAAATTATATACAATTTTTTTCATTCATTTATTAAATTAATTATTTTTCATCATTTGAGTTGCGAGAAAAAGATAAAACAATTTTTAATTTATAACCTTTTTGTAATGAGAAATGCAGCTGTAGGGAAAGAAAAAACAATTTAAGGAATTTTTAATTATTATTTTTTGTAAAAAAAACTTAATTTTGTCGTGAAACTCTTTAAATTTGTTAAAGAAAATTCTAAGTCGACTTTAACTAAATATAATTGAAGATTATTTGGTTCTAAATTATGTAAGAACTCACTTAATAACTAACAAAGTAAAAGCGGATTTATGTGCTTTTTCTAGATACTGATCGAGTAGTTTGAGCACAAATTTTACTTGTATTTTGTTATTGTAACAAAAACAAAATGCAAATGAAATTTCAACTCGAACTACTCACACTTCATCCGAAAAAAAACACATTAGTAAAGCACATTTTTATTTATATCACTCATACGTACTGTAGTAACGCACTGTAGTAACTAACTAACTATCTAACTGACTATCTGACTATCTATCTATCTATCTATCTATCTATCTATCTATCTATCTATCTATCTATCTATCTATCTATCTATCTATCTATCTATCTATCTATCTATCTATCTATCTATCTATCTATCTATCTATCTATCTATCTATCTATCTATCTATCTATCTATCTATCTATCTATCTATCTATCTATCTATCTATCTATCTATCTATCTATCTATCTATCTATCTATCCATCATTTAAATATAATTTTATTATTAAATTTTTTTAATTTTGTCCCACTGTATTTCTGTTTCGCCATAATTTTATCGTATATTTTAATAAATTATAATATGATCTATTGTTGCTATAGTTTTCTTTTATTTTGCTTCAATGATTCAAAAGTATTTAAAGAAATGAAGTTTTTTCCACCTGTACGTATGATTAATATTAATTAGGGAGTATTTTTACTAAATGGTCTAGAACTTCGGTTTAAATAAAGCGATTTGAAAAAAATGTTAGTCATTTGATAGCTAAGAGTATATACTATAAATTAAGTAGTATATACTTAAGTAGTATATACTTTAATCAGATTTATTAAAAGAAATTTTTATATTTTTTTTATTTGGAAATTTTTTTTTTTATATTTTTTAATTGTTAAAGTTTAAGTAGTTTTATTAAAACCTAAGAAGTTTTCTTCATTTTTTATTGTTATAAACAAGCGTTATAATGTGTCCTTGTAACTTAAACACACGTTGTTTTTTTTACATTCCTTCTAAAATAATTATAATAATGAAACAAAAACAAAATAAAAAAAACCCAGATATTTATAGAATAAAAATATTGATCCTATAAACTATTTAAACACCACTATCATGCCATATGACCACAGTTTTTTATTAACAACAATTACTAGGGAAAAAATAATAATAATATTGAACATCATTGTTTCTTGTTTTTTTTTTTTGTGGTGTTGAACAAACGGGGGTCAGGACTTAACAACTAGACAAACAAAGAGAAGTTTATTAAGGAAGAGGGAGGGGATTGCCTGTTGGAGTGGGCTATACAAATGAGTATTTAAATGACATATGTCATATATTCACACACACACACAAGCACACGCAAACGCACGCACCTACACATGTTTTTGTTTATAATTTATTATCTTTTTGTCATCATTTCTTTATTATTATTATATTAGTATTTATATTATCATTATGATTATTATTTTTTGTTGTTGTTATTGTTGTACTTGTTGTTAATATTAAATGTTTATATGTCTCTGCTATTAAGAACTCATTACAAATTTTTGTATTAGTATAATAACAACAACAAAAAAACAGAAGAAAAACTATAATAATAATAAAGAATCAACACACAAATACATATTTCAATTAACTGTAATTGCTGTTCATGTTAGAAAAAGAAAATGAAAAGAAAAGAAAAACACAACAGGCAAACAGTAAAGACAACAACCATATTGATTTAAAACGCACTTACTCTCTTATCCTGCTTTGTTTTCTTTCTATATATAAGAAGTCCTGGGGACTAATATTCTATAGCAACAGTTGTGATTACTTGACCATTAAAACAACAATTAATATGGATAATTAATATTTTCTTCTTTATGCCCACACCTTAAGTAAGTAAGTGTGAGAAGAAGAGGAAGAAAAAAATTAGAAAATACTAATTAGACTTGTAAAATAACATTTTTTACAATTATTTACTTTTTTTAATTTTTGCCATAAAATATCAACATTTAATGGCCATTAAAAGGTATAAAAACAAAGAAAAGTACAAAAAAAGTTCACAAAATAACATATTTCATACAATTAAATACATATAAGCACTTTTTTAAACTTCCCCGGATTTTGGGATTTTCTGGGATTTTTTGCCTACATTTTGGGAATTAATTTTTTTACAGCAAAACATATAAAAATGTTTAGCAAATCAATTATTGCCATAAAAACTTAAAATTTTTCACATTTAAACACTTCCCCGCAAAATTTTCTTTTTGGGATTTTTTAAAACATTTATGGGTATTTAGTTTTTTGCTAAAATGCTTTTCAATTTTTTATTTTTCTTTTAAATTTCAACATTTAAAACAATTTTGTAATTTTTTTCTACTTCCCCGCAAAATTTTTTTTCTCTGGGATTTTTCTTTGCATTTTGGGAATTTTAAATTTTTTAAGAAAATTTTTAAAAAAATTATAAGAAAAACTAAAATTGTTTTATAAATTAATATTTTGTAAAAAAATATTTAAATTTATATGTTAAAAACACTTCCCCGGTAAATTTTTGTTTTTGGGAATTTAAAATTTTTAAAGAAAATTCTAAAAAATATTAAAAAAAACTTATAATTATGACACATATTTAAATTTTATTAAAAAATATCGACATTTGGCTAAAAAATACTTCCCTGTTAAATTTTATTTCTCCCCCACATTTTGGGAATTTAAAATTTTTTAAGAAAATCACTAAAAAGTAATAAGAAAACTTGAAATTGTTATAAATATTAAACATTTTATAAGAAAAATCTAAATTAAAAGCTCTAAAACACTTCCCCGGTAAATTTTCGTTTTTGGGAATTTAAAATTTTTAAAGAAAATTCTAAAAAATATAGAGAAAATTTCAAATTGTTATAAAAAGTTATATTTTAATTAAAAAAAATCTAATTTGGCTGTTTAAAATACTTCCCCGTGAAATTTTATTTTCCCCCACATTTTGGGAATTAAAAATTGTTTAAGAAAATTATTAAAAACTAATAAAAAACTTGAAATTGTTATAAATATAAACAATTTTATATGAAAAATTGAAATTTAAGGTTCTAAAACACTTTCCCAGAAAATTGTCGTTTTTGGGGATTTAAAATTTATTAAGAAAAATTTTAAAAAATATTTCGAAAATTCTGGAATTGTTACAGAAATCAATTTTATGTAAAAAATAACCACATTAAAAGGTTTAATATACGTCCCGGTTAAATTTTATTTCTGGGATTTTTGTAAAAGTTTTTGGGAATTTAATTTTTTGGAAAAAAATTATTAAAAAAGGTTAAGAAGACTTGAAATTATTAAAAATATTCATATATTTTTATAAAAAATGTGAACATTTTTCTCTTGAAAACACTTCCCTGCAAAATTTTCGTTTTTGGGAATTTAAAATTTTTAAAGAAAATTGTTAAAAACTGCTGAGAAATGATGAAATAGTTGAAAAATCATGTTTTAAAAACTTTCCGGAAAAAAATTTTTCTGGGATTTTTGACAAAGTTTTTGGGAATTTGAAATTTTTGCAAAAAAAAATTATTAAAAAATGGTTGAAAACTTGAAATTATTAAAAGTATCTATATTTTTGCACAAAATATCAAATTTTTGGCCTTTAAAACACTTCCCCGCAAAATTTTTGTTTTTGGGAATTTTAAATTTTTGAAGAAAATTGTTAAAAACTGCTAAGAAATGTTAAAATAGTTGAAAAAAAACATGTTTTAAAAACTTTTCTGGGATTTTTGCTAAACATATTATGAATTTAAAATTTTGGAAAAAAAATTATTGGAAAAATGTTAGGAAAACTGGAAATTATTAAAAATATTTATATTTTTGCACAAAATATCGAATTTTTGGCCTTTAAAACACTTCCCCGCAAAAACATTTTTTTTTTGGGAATTTAAATTTTTTTAAAAAAAAACTTGTTAAAAACTGTTGGGAAATGGTGAAATAGTTGAAAAATCATGTTTTAGAAACTTTCTCGAAAAAAAAATTTTCTGGGATTTTTGCTAAACATTTTGGGAATTTGAAATTTTTAAAATTTTCCTTAAATTTAAGTAGAAATTTGTTTAACTAAAAGATTTATTTTTATACATTTTATATCGGTTATTTATTTGTATCTAACATCTAAATGAAAATTGAACATTTATTGTTCAAGTAAGTATTTTCAGGCAAAAAAAGTATTTTACAAGAAAACTCAATTAATGTTTGTGCAAAAATAACAACAAGAAAACATTAACAACAACAACAAGAAGTAAACAAAACAGTATTAACGGTAAAATGTAAAACCAATCATTTATTGTTGATGACTTGGCTTGCCTGTTTATACAAACATACATCAGTATATAAACAAGTATGTGTAAGTGAGAGTAGGTAAGTGATTGGTTGGTGGTGGTTGAGTGAGTGTTTACATGAGAATTTTACGATAAAATGTAAAACCATTCACTCAATTGTGGTTAAAGCTTGTCTGCATGCCTGCATGTATTACATATGTGTACGTGTGTATACGTGTGTAAATGCAAAATGCTTTTGTAAACAAGTTGCTTTTGTTGTTGTTGTTGTTGTGTATATTCCATTGTGGCCATACTAATCGTATTATGAAACCTTTAAAGCACAATAACTCAACAGCATAACACTTAAAGAGTAAAAAAAACTATATAAATAACTAATAAGGAGGTTTAGGTTTATAACAGGCTAAAGATAACTAACAATCAGGCTATTCAATGAACATTACAATTTCTTTTTAAATTTTCTTTAAAAATATAAAATTTTTCAATGATTTTTTTTTCTTTTTTCAGATTTTTTTTTAACAAAAATTGTTTGTAAAAAATTGGAATATTTTGTTTCCTTTAACTGTAAGTATCTCTTTATTATAACTTTAACTAAATTTTGAAAAAATCTTAAATTTTTTAACTTCCCCGCAAATTTTATTCTCTGGGATTTTGTAAAAAGTTTTTGTGGAATCTAGAAATTTTAAGCAAATTTAACCCAAACTTAAAGCATTTGTTGTAAATATTAATAATGAAGCATTTTTTACACTTCCCCGCAAAAATTTTCTTTCTGGGATTTTGTAAAAATTTTTGGGAATTAATTTTTATTTAAAAGATTAAAGATTTTGTAAAAGTTTTTGGGAATCTACAAATTTTAAGCAAATTTAACCCAAACTTAAAGCATTTGTTGTAAATATTAATAATCAAGCTTTTTTACCACTTCCCCACAAAAATTTTCTTTCTGGGATTTTGTAAAAGTTTTTGGGAATTTCATTTTTTTATAGAAAATGTTAGGGAATTCCAAAATTGTTTTATCTTTTCATATTTTTTAATAAATATCAAAATTTCAAACCTTAAAATACTTCCCCGCATATATGTTCGTTTTTGGGAATTAGAAATTTCTTAAGGAAATCAAGGAAAAATTTTAAAAAATTAAAAAAAATTAATATTTATGTAATTATTAATCATATTTAGCTCATTTTAACACTTCCCCGCAAAAAATTTCTTTCTGGGATTTTCTAAAAGTTTTTGGGAATTTAATTTTTTTTAATGAAAATCTTTGGAAAATATTAGGTAATTCTAAAATTGTTATAAAAAACTAAAATTTTAACAACAATAAACAAAATTTAAACCTTTTAAATACTTCCCCGCAAAATTTTCTTTTTTGGGAATTATAAATTTTTTAAGGAAATCAAGGAATTAAATAAGAAAACTCAAAAATAGTTTTAAAAATTAATATTTTTGTAATAAATAATCATATTTAGCTTATTTTAACAATTCCCCGAAAAAATTTTCTTGCTGGGATTTTCTAAAAGTTTTTGGGAATTTAATTTTTTTTAAGAAAATCTATAGAAAATGCTAGGGAATTCCAAAATTGTTATAAAAATTACAAATATTATACTAAATATCAAAATGTAAACCCTTAAAATACTTCCCCGCAAATTTTTCGTTTTTGGGAATTCGAAATTTCTTAAGAAAATTAAGGAAAATTATTAGAAAAATCTAAAATTGTTTAAGAAATTAATATTTCCTTAATAAATAATCATATTTAGCTTATTTTAAAACTTCCCCGCAAAAATTTTCTTTTTGGGATTTTGTAAAAGTTTTTGTGAATTTAATTTTTTTTTAAAGAAAATCACTAAAAAATGTTAAAAAGTTCAAAAATTGTTGTAAAAACAAAAATTTTTATAAAATTTTAACCTTTAAAATACTTCCCCGCAAAATTTTATTTTTTTTTTGGGAATTTGAATTTTCTTAAGAAAATTATAAGAAAAATATAAAATAGTTTTAAAAATTAATATTTCTTTAAAAAATAACCATATTTAGCTCATTTTAACACTTCCCCTCAAACTTTGTCATTCTGGGATTTTGTTACAGTTTTTGGGAATTTAATTTTTTTAAAGAAAATCTATAAAAAATATTAGAGAATTCTAAATTAGTTTTATCTTGTGATAGTTTTTTAATAAATTTGAAAATTTCCACCCTCAAAACACTTCCCCGCAATAAGTTCGTTTTTGGGAATTAGAAATTTTGTTAGAAAATTAGAACTGCAAAATTTTTTTACAATAAAGTATTTTTGTACTTTATGTCAGTATTAAACTTGTTTTTAGGCTTCCCCGCAAAAATTTTTTTCTGGGATTTTTCAAAAGATTTTGGGAATTTCAAATTTTTTCTTTAAAATGATGAAAAACAAGAAATATAAGTAAAAAATTAATATTTTTGGGAATATAAAACTTCCCCGATAGATTTTTACTTTTGGGGATTTTTAATTTTTTTTGGGAATTTGAAAAATTAGCGGAAATAATAAAGAAATGAAGAATTTTAGGATTAAACATGTTATTAGAAGTTAATTACAGCTTTCCCAGTTAATTTCTTTTACTTTTTTTAGGATTTTTTTATGTTTTTAAAAATTTTTAACAAAATTTTATATTTTTTATAAAGTTTAACTTGTTGTGGCTTTTTAAAAACTTAAAAAAATTTTGGCGACTTATGCAAGTTTATTAGATGGTTTATAATTGTGTTAAATTTTTTTAAATTTATCTTTAGTAGTTTTAAAGATTTTTAAAAAATAAACTTTTCGTTATACAGTACGTATGATTAATATTAATTAGAGACTATTTTTACAAAATCATTTATAACTTTGGTATTTGTTAAGAGATTTTAAAAATTTAAAAGGGGTTTAATAGCTAAGAGTATAAGCTACAATTTAAAGGTATATAAGGTTGTAAAACAGTTAATAAAGTGTTTGATTTTTCAGTTTGAACATTATATTTATTTTTACAAATTTTACTTTTTCCACTAAAAATGCATTAAAATGATTTTTTTTGTTTTTTTATTAAATTAACTTAATGTTTAAACATCCTTAATATATAAGGTACTTGTATTAAGTTTTATTGTTTTATTTTATTTTTTCTTTTCTCTTATTACTTTGTTTCATTTAATAAATACAAATGAGTTTTACAAATTGTTAAACATTTTGTTGATTTTCTTATTATAATTTTTTTTATGTTTACAAATACACATTTGTTTAGTTGGGTTTTTTTGGCCTTTTTATTCTGTTTTTTTTTTTAATATAATATGAAATAATTTATTGTAATTTTTCGTGTGTTGTTTAATACAAAAGTAAATGGCATCTTTTGTTTTCTTTGTTTTTATCATAAGAACTGGACAATAAAAGGTATTTTAATATTTTGAATGGATTTTATTCAGCTTTTCATATAATTAAATGTTATATATTTGTGTATGTGTGTTAAATGTCAAGTGTTTCTTATGGTTTTCTAAGAGGTTATAACAAGATCAAATTAACAAAATATCAAAGAAATGCTATTCAGCAATTTGTTTTAACTTAAAAGTTATTTTAAGAGTAATTTAGTAGGACTTTTCATTAGAAAAATTAGTTTTCTATATACATTTACATTTGAAATCAGAATTCAGCGGATTTAAGTGCTATTTAGCTGTTATGACTTTAATTCAGCAAGACATTTTGCTAGAAATGTTTAAGTTCTATTGAAACTTTAAGCAGACACAGCAATTCAGCAGGACTTTGTTTTATCGAATTTTTACTAAAAACTACAATTCAGCGGATGAAAATCCAATACAAAAGACTACAAATTTTCAATTTGTTTAATCAAATATATAATTTGTGATGTCATTTCCTGATGAAATGTTTTGTTTTTAAATTATTTTGTTTGATTTTTAAAATGTTTTCATTTTAAATGAAACGAAAAAAAAAATTCTCAAAATTATTGAAATATTTTCTTCTGGACACATTTTATAACTTCCGCTGTGCATACTGAAAAATTAGCTTGTTTTTGTTTGTTTTTCTTCTCATAAAATTGTTTTATTGTTGCTGTTTTTTTTTTAGAGATACAAATTTATGGGAATTTTTAATAAACACGCTTTTAAATTATTATGCTGGAATGGCAATATTTTTAATTAAGTAGCTAAGAGTTTATAAAAAATAACAGGGAAAATATAATAAGTGTGAAAAGAAATCTATAAATATTTTTATTAAAAATATAATTTAAATTAAATGCTTTTAAAATATATATTTTTAATAGATAGATAGATAGATAGATAGATAGATAGATAGATAGATAGATAGATAGATAGATAGATAGATAGATAGATAGATAGATAGATAGATAGATAGATAGATAGATAGATAGATAGATAGATAGATAGATAGATAGATAGATAGATAGATAGATAGATAGATAGATAGATAGATATATCTATAGAAAAACACGTAGTTACAAAGTTACAAATTTGTTATATTTTTTAGTAACAAATTATTTTACATTTTAAATTACAAAAGATAAATATTTGCAACTATTTTTTCTATAATATGTGTCAGTCTTGTTCTTTTAGTTTTTACTAAAAATATTTATAAATATTGTTTAAGGAACCCTCTTTATTAGAAAAATATACCCCCAGAAAAGCAATGACATCTGTCTGCAAAAAAAACTATATTAAATATATGTTTCCTTTCTATGCTACTGGTCTTTTTTTTATAAATATTGATTTTCTGTTTAACTGACTAAAATCTAAATATTTGTATATACATTTGTTTATAACAATACATTTGTTTATAACTATTGTTATACTAAACATTTTAGTGACAAGTGTTGTTAATGTTGATTATTAAATAATAAAATATATTGAAAACTATAGAAATGAAATATTATTGGGAAAGAATTTAAACTTATTTTTTTTTTTAATTTTGACCCACTTATTAAAAACTACAACAAACTGATTTTTTTATAATAAATTAAAAGTTTTAGTTGTGTTTTAACTTTGTGTCAAAATTTGTTTTGTTAGTTTGAGCGGTTAAGGAGATTTTTAAAAATGTTTAATTCTGTTTAACGGTACGTATGATTAATATCAATTTGGAGTTATTTTACAAATTCCTTTATAACTCGGGAATTAATGAAGGGATTTTGAAAATTCAAAAGAGGTTTAAAAGCTTACACTATAAGCTTTAGTTTTAACAACAATTGACGCTACAAATATGGCAGATATAGGGATTATAGTTACAATTTAAATAAATTTTTTTAAATATTTTTGCTGTAAGCAATCTAAAAGTTTTTATTTTATTAGGAATTTAAAGAGTTTTAAACAAATTGTTGTGGATATATAAAAAATTATATAATTTTTATTTTTGTCTTTATATTTCATTTGATCTTATGACATTTTCATGTGACAAATATTTCATTAAATGGTTTTTTATTAATAAACTTGAAAACAATTGAAATAAATAAATGTTTTTTTTTTTCTACAAGTTAATTTAATAAATTTATAAAAAGAATGCCGAAAACACACATAGAAAAAACAAGGTTAATAAACCGTCATAAATAAATAGAAAATGTTTAGATAAAAAAGCTAAAAACTCAAACACAAACAAACAAAATGAGAAATAAATGTAATAGAAACAAATATTACTTAAACTAAAATACAAATAATGTACAAGGTATAAATACGTCTGTTCTACTAAAGTAATGGGATGTTTGGGACCTATATTTTATATATTTAATTTTTATTTGGTTTAATGCCAAAGAAAAACCATGAAAATATTACAAAAAAATTCAATTCAAAAAAACTACTTATTAAAATCTCTTAAATTTTGTTTTTCAGAATTATATTTTTGCCATTAATCTTGCTTTAGTTTAAGGCCTAAACTCTTAGCTTTTACATTTCGTTTAAATTTTCAAAATCCCTTTATTACTTATCATGTTATTGAGGAATTTGTAAAAGTACTCTTAATTAATATTAATCATACGTACCGTTAAACAAAAATTGATTTTTATAAAAATCTTCTAAACTGCTTTAGCTAAAGCAGTAAAATTTGGCACAAAATTAAAATAAATTTAAAACTTTTAAACAACTATTTAAAAAACAATTTGTTGTGGTTTTTAAAAAAGCCACAGTGGGTAAAAAGTTTTAACAAAAATAAAATTTCTTAATAAAAATTTAAATGTTAAAAATTTCTCAAAATAATTTTAAACTGTCGTTCAATAGCCTTATTTAAAATATTCCCCCTTAAACCAACTATTTACCCCAAAATCCCTAAAATCCTTTTACATTTACCTTCTTAATCCTTATTTCAAAAGAAACACTTAAAGCTTTCTTTTTGTTTGCCTTGTTTAACTGTTCAGAAGTCTTACATTAACATAATTTATAGGTAATCCATAATCCTTAAGTGTTGTACATGCATACATGTAGATGTTAAATTCTACAACAACAGCAACAACTTCACGTCCATATTTATTTATGTCTATCGTAATAAAAGCAAACAAACCTTAAGTACTTTACATACATTTACATACAATTTTAATGTATCATCGAATAATAATCATAAAATTGCACTCAATTCTTCAAGAAATACACATAAATGTTAAAGGAATTTGGCATTAAAATTGGCTTTTTAAGAAATATGTTTTTAATGTTAAAAGAGAATTTACTTTATTGATGCTTTTATTTGTTTTATATTTGGAATTTTTTTTTAGATATTTATTAAAACAATACAAATATATTTTGTCAGCAATCGCTTAACAATTGAAATTATATGTCTCGACCTTTCCACAAAAGTGCGAAATTTCTCCATATATAAATTTCTTTTAGAAAATAGTCCAGCATTAAACTGAGCCCTATATTCTTAACTCTTAAATTCTGTTTGAATTTTCATAATAGCTTCATTAAATTTAATGCAATGAATAAATTTGTGAAATTATTTGAAATAAATATTAATCATACGTACTGTTGTTAATTTTTTATAAAACATGTGAACTGCTGAAACTAAGTCAACAAATTTTTGATGAAAGGTGAAGAACAGACAGATAGATAGATAGATAGATAGATAGATAGATAGATAGATAGATAGATAGATAGATAGATAGATAGATAGATAGATAGATAGATAGATAGATAGGTA
>NC_060951.1:6513389-6515158 GCF_022045245.1 Lucilia cuprina
TAGTCTAGTCTATAGTCTAGTCTATAGTCTAGTCTATAGTCTAGTCTATAGTCTAGTCTATAGTCTAGTCTATATTCTAGTCTATATTCTAGTCTATATTCTAGTCTACAGTCTGGTCTATAGTCTAGTCTAGTATATAGTCTAGTTTATGGTCTAGTCTATAGTCTAATCCATAGTCTAGTCTATAGTGTAGTCTAAAGTCTAGTCTATAGTCAAGTTTAAAGTCTAGTCTATAGTCTAGTCTATAGACTAGTCTATACTATAGTCTATAGTCTTGTGTATAGTCTAGCGTATAGTTTAGTCTATAGACTAGTCTATACTCTAATATATAGTCTAGTGTATATTCTTGTAGGCTAGATTATAAACAAGACTATAGTTCAGTTCTAGTTTAGTTCTTGTTAAGTTCTAGTTCAGTTCGAGTTCAGTTCTAGTTCAGTTCTAGTTCAGTTCTAGTTCAGTTCTAGTTCAGTTCTAGTTCAGTTCTAGTTCAGTTCTAGTTCAGTTCTAGTTCAGTTCTAGTTCAGTTCTAGTTCAGTTCTAGTTCAGTTCTAGTTCAGTTCTAGTTCAGTTCTAGTTCAGTTCTAGTTCAGTTCTAGTTCAGTTCTAGTTCAGTTCTAGTTCAGTTCTAGTTCAGTTCTAGTTCAGTTCTAGTTCAGTTCTAGTTCAGTTCTAGTTTAGTTCTAGTTCAGTTCTAGTTCAGTTCTAGTTTAGTTCTAGTTCAGTTTTAGTTCAGTTCTAGTTCAATTCTTGTTCAGTTCTAGTTGAATTCTAGTTCAGTTCTAGTTCAGTTCTAGTTCAGTTTTAGTTCAGTTCTAGTCAAGATCTTAATCATTTATATTTATAAACCAGCATTAAAAGCATTTTTTAAAGTATTGAGTAAAAGAATAGCTATTCTATCTTTTAAAAGTAAACAGTAGAGTAATCATTATTTATAACAAAAAAATATTTTATTTCATACACTCTCTACACTTCAAGTGCATTTCACTACATAAAATTTATTTACTTATCTATGCAAAAATGTAAACAATAACAACAAGTACGTATTATTAAACTTAACAAAGGCAACAACTAGCAATTCTGTTGTGCATTGTTTACAAACAAATAATATGTATAAACAAAATAAGAACCAACAGCAGAATTAACAACACAAGCCAACACAATATGACTCTGCAGCTAAAAAGATTTGCATTAAAAAAACGTCAAGAAAAAAAGCACACAAAGGCGTATACGCAATAATTTTATTTTATTACGTATTGGTTTAAGAAAATTGTACATTAATTTCTTTTAGAAAGAGAAAACGTAATAAAATTTATTTGTTTTTGTTGCGTTTTTTTATAATAAATATTTTTTTGCCAGATGGAAAACAGAAAATATTATTCATCTGGTATTTTTATGATTGTTATTTTGGTCCAGGCGGTTTGATAAAAAAATGTTTATATAAAAATTGTTTTAAAAAATTGTGTTATAAAAATAATTTTTTATGTTTTATTTTTGTTTGCGGTTGCTAACAGATTAGCAAATGACCTTTAAAGGTAAATGATATTGAAATTTTAATATTTAAAAAGACAAGAGAAGGTTTTGGCAAATGGCAAATTTTTAAAGGAAAATTTGCCCTCCTAGACTATAGACTAGACTTAAGACTAGAGTATAGACTAGATTTAAGACCAAACTATAGACTAGACTATAGACTAGACTATAGACTAGACTATAGACTAGACTATAGACTAGACTATAGACTAGACTATAGACTAGACTATAGACTAGACTAT
>NC_060951.1:6515258-6518545 GCF_022045245.1 Lucilia cuprina
TAGTCTAGTCTATAGTCTAGTCTATAGTCTAGTCTATAGTCTAGTCTACAGTCTAGTCTATAGTCTAGTCTATAGTCTAGTCTATAGTCTGGTCTATAGTCTGGTCTACAGTCTAGTCTATAGTCTAGTCTATAGTCTAGTCTATAGTCTAGTCTATAGTCTAGTCTATAGTCTAGTCTAAATACTAGCCTATAGTCTAATCTGAAGTGTATTATTTAGTCTAGTCTATAGTCTAGTATACAGTCTAGTCTATAGTCTAGTCTAGGGTGTACCCTATAGCATAGTCTACAGTGTAGTCTATAGTCTAGTTTGTAGTCTAGTCTACAGCCTTTTGTTTAGTCTGGTCTATATGTGGTCTAGTACTTAAAAAGGATTTAATGAATTATGCCACGTTTTTCTACTAATTAAAATAAACCACACTAGGGATTTAAAATAATGTTTGTATAAGGTTAGAAAGGATAATACCAAAAATTTAAATTAAAAACTTTACATGACAAACATTTCCTTCATGTTTCTCAATTTTCCATTTAACTTGTTTTAAACTTTTATTTTTTAGCATTAGTTACAATTTTTTTTCGATTTGTTTACTTAAGGCCCTTGAGTATAAACGTTTGTTTTTGAAAAGTAATGACAGTTAATGACATGACATATAAAACAAGTGTTTGTTATGTGGGTAGAAAAGTGGAAGAAAGAAAGAGACGACGAGTACATACATACATAGGTATATGTAATTAGAAAATTATTTATTTGTCCATTTTGTTTTAAGAACACAAAAACAAACCGTTAAGGTAAGTGCTGTACATATAAATAGTTATTAACAGTATGTATTTTTTGTTTTAAGAAACCACCCACCAGTGCTGCCTAACTGTTTTAATAATGGCCTGTTCTTGTAATTAGTTTCATATTTATAAATCCAACAATATGGTGAGTTTCAGTTTACACACACATTCGCTGACTATAATATGTGTAAAGAAAGAGGAGACTTGTTTTAAAACAATAACAAATTTTCATAAGAAAACATACGAGTTACAGTTATAATCAGTGATGCCAATTATTTACAATAGATTATATATATTCTATATTATATATTCTATAGACTAGAATATAGCCTAGACTATATACTAGACTATAGACTAGACTATAGACTAGACTATATACTAGACTATAGGTTAGACTATAGACTAGACTATAAACTAGACTATAGACTAGACTATATACTAGACTATATACTAGACTATAGACTAGACTGTAGTCTAGACTATAGACTATACTATAGACTAGACAATAGACTAGACTATAGATTAGACTATAGACTAGACTTTAGACTAGACTATAGACTAGACTATAGACTGGACTATAGACTACCCTATAGACTATACTATAGACTAGACTATAGACTAGACTATAGACTAGACTATAGACTAGACTATAGACTAGACAATAGACTGGACTATAGACTAGACTATAGACTAGACTATAGACTAGACTATAGACTAGACTATAGACTATACTATACACTAGACCATAAACTAGACTATAGACTAGACTGGACTATTGACTAGACTATAGTCAGACTATATACTAGACTATATACTAGACTATAGACTAGACTATAGACTAGACTATAGTCTATACTATAGACTAGACTATAGACTAGACTATAGACTAGACTATAGACTAGACTATAGACTAGACTATAGACTAGACTATAGGCTAGACTATAGACTAGACTATAGACTAGACTAAAGGTTAGACTATATACTAGACTATAGACTAGCCTATGGACATTTCCCAAAAATTGGCTTCATTGGCTAAGTAATGTATCCGGACCTCTTCCCTTCAACCTTACCAAGGAAACATATGCACTGCCATCGGCCACTCTTGCTGATACTCATAAGGCAACTCTTTGAAAGCCACCGGTTTCCGATAATACTATAAATTCACTTTACTTTTACGCTGACGTATACGACGACGTAATTTAAAATCTCTATAATGATTAGCCACCTCATGATGATATTGATTATCATGAAAATATTCAGCATTATAAAATTTACGCGTTGGCAATTTCAATAGACTTTGTATGTTTGATTTGATGGCGTTGCCGGAAATTAGAAAATTTTTATCCGTCATTTGGTTTCACACACTAATTGATATCAATAATAAGATGATTCAATTGCCGCAGATACTTCAAGACTAAATTAAGTTAAACTACTATCAAGTAAACCAACTACTTCAACAATAAAAATTGACGAAAACAAAATTATGAAAATCTTTTGGAGGGAAGGAGTAAAAATATAAAATATTTGAAATTTAGACTGCAGTACAATACGTTATGTGTTTAGTGGTAAACAATTTATGTTTTACATTATTTAGTTTCTATTTTTTTCTAGTATTTTTATATTATGTTGTTTTTGCTGCTGTTGTTGTTATTAGCTTGACAACTGTTATTTCTCTGATTGTTATCACGTCAATAAGTAATTTATCATAAATTGAATATCGGGGGCAATTGTACAGTGGAGTGCTTGTTGGTTGTCTCCTATACAAGTTGATTTTATTACAATGTTTAGACAATTTGTGGTTGTTTATTGTTATTATTGTTGTCTATTACTAATAAATATTTATGTAAATTGTTTATAAATAAATTAGTTCAAGTAGTTTTACTATCATTAGTGTTATTTGATAAAGAAAATTCAAGATTTACTTAAAACAGTTCAACAAACAGTAATACAATAGACTAAACTAAAAACTACACTATAGACTAGACTATAGGCTAGACTATAGACTAGACTATAGACTAGACTATAGACTAGACTATAGACTAGCCTATAGACTAGACTATAGACTAGACTATAGACTAGACTATAGACTAGACTATAGACTAGACTATAGACTAGACTATAGACTAGACTATAGACTAGACTATAGACTAGACTATAGACTAGACTATAGACTAGACCCTACACTAGACCATACACTAGACTATACACTAGACTATAAACTAGACTATATGTTAGACTATACACTAGATCATAAACTAGACAATAAACTAGACTATTAAATAGACTGTAGGCTGACTAAAGACTAGACTATAGACTTGGCTATAGACTTGACTATAGACTAGACTTAAAAATTGAGTTAATAGTAGAGTATAGTCTAGACCATGGTCTAGACTATAGGCAAGACTATATACTAGACTATAGACTAGACTATAGACTAGACTATAGACTAGACTATATACTAGACTATAGACTAGACTATAGACTAGACTATAGACTAGACTATAGACT
>NC_060951.1:6518645-6524064 GCF_022045245.1 Lucilia cuprina
TAGATAGATAGATAGATAGATAGATAGATAGATAGATAGATAGATAGATAGATAGATAGATAGATAGATAGATAGATAAATAGATAGATAGATAGATAAATAGATATATAACAAATGTGTTACAAAAAATACAGTAAATTAAAAAGTTTTATATAAATCAACCGCTGTCAATCTTTGTTAAATGTAACAGAAAGCTGCCAGATTTTATTTCACCTAACTTCTGGGAACTTTGTATTAATACCCAAGTTTTGAATAATTTCTTGTCAACAATTTAAACTTAAAGAGAATTCTTATATAATAAAAATAAAAAAAGTAAACAAAATGTTAATAATAAAGCGATTTAAACCCCAAATAACAAAATATAAAGCTCTTAAAGGCCTCAAATGTCTTCACTTTAACTACCTACAACGCTACAAGGCAACAAAAACTGTTTGCCTTCCCGAAAAAATTGCTATTTTAGATGCTGGCTCACAATATATTAAACTCATAAAACGTAAGGTTGAGCAATTAGGCATAGCAAATGATATTTTACCTTTGGAAACAACTGCCTGCTGTCTTAATGCGAGAAATTATAAAGCTATTATCATATCGGGTGGTCCCCATTCCGTTTATGCCAAAAATGCTCCCCCTTATGATGCGAAAATATTTCAACTTAAAATACCCATTTTGGGCATTTGCTATGGCATGCAAATGTTAAATCAAGTATTTGGCGGTTCAATCGAAAAGACAAGTGTGCGAGAAGATGGTCAATATCAAGTTGATTTGGATATTAAATGTAAATTATTTCAAAATTTATTTCAAAAACAAATAGTACTTTTGACCCATGGCGATAGTGTAGTGAAGGTGGGGGATAATTTGAAAATTTCTGCAAGATCTGAGAAAAATCTTATAGCGGCCATTGCCAATGATGATTTGCAACTGTATGGTGTACAATTTCATCCAGAGGCTAAGATGTCAAGATGTGGTGGAGAAATTTTTAAAAATTTCTTGTATAAAATATGTGGCTTAAAGTCGGACTTGTTTAAAGCTGATGTAAAGACTCAGATTTTGGAATATATAAAGAAGAGGGTAGAAGATAAAAAAGTCGTATTGTTGATAAGTGGTGGTCTGGATTCTTGTGTCTGTGCGGTTTTATTGAGAGAAGTTTTAGGGGCAGAACAAATTTTAGCGGTTCATATCGATAATGGTTTCTTGCGAAACGAGGAATGTGAAAGTGTGGAGATCTTTTTGAAAACTTTGGAAATGGATTTGATAAAATGTGAAGAATTCTTAAAATTCCTAAAAAGTTCTAGAGAAATCAAGCATTTGAAAGGAGCTCAGAGTCCAAAAGCTCCTTTGCTATGTGAGACCCTTAATCCCGAAGATAAACGCCTTATAATAGGCAACACTTTTGTAAATATAACACAAGAACTTCTCAAACAATTACAACTCAAAAACGACAAAATATTATGGGTCCAGGGTAGTTTAGAAAGTGATTTAATAGAATCGGGCTGTAAAGATTGCAGTAATTTATTAGACACCATTAAAACCCATCAAAATGATACGAAACTAGTTCGGCAACTACGCAATGAAGGACGTTTAATAGAACCTTTAAGTCAGCTTAACAAAGATGAAGTAAGAAAACTAGCTAAAGAATTAAAAATACCAAAAGCTATAAGAGAAAATCATCCTTTTCCCGGTTGTGGTCTAGCCATACGTATAATATGTGCTCAGGGACCTTTTAAAGAAAAAGATTTTGATGAAACCCAACAAATGGTCGCCTATATAGTCAATTATCGAAAACATCTAACAAAGAATGACAAATTAATGAATAATCTTAAAAATAATTTAACAAAAACTGAACAAAAAGAACTCTTAAGGATAACCTGCCAGAATCAACTACAAGCCTGTCTATTACCTTTACGTTCGGTGGGTGTACAGGGTGATGGTCGCAGCTATAAGTATGTTCTGGGCCTCTCTAGTTGTCAAGAACCCAATTGGTGTGATTTATTTTATTTGGCCCAATTAATACCTACCCTATTACATAACATCAATCGGGTGTGTTATATCTTTGGTAAAGTCAATTCCCAATTAAATCCAACTATTACCACTACTTTAGTTAATAAAGAAAATTTAAAACTACTAAGACAAGCCGATAAATTAGCTAATGATCTATTAAGAACGAAAAAAACTTTATCATAAAATATCACAAATGCCTGTAATACTAACTCCTATAGATTTTGATAGAACTCCCAATAAGAAGGATACACTCACCCACAAACGTTCCATTGTTTTAAGACCTTTTATTACCAACGATTTTCTATGTGGCTGGGCTGTTAAACCAGGTTCAGAACAATTACCTTTAGGGGTAGTTAATCATATGCAAAAACAAATTTCCGAGTTACCCGGTATTTCTAGAGTACTATATGATTTAACTAACAAACCACCGGCTACAATTGAATGGGAGTGATGAGAACAAAAGTAGATATTTCCATAATTTCTCAGGTTTTGTTATATAAAGTTTTTGTTAATAAATTATTATAAAATTTATTTAATTAGTTTTTATACTCTAGTTATTGTTTAGTTTGTAGTCTAAACTAAAGTCTACAATAGTCTTTAGTCTAGAGTCCAGTTTATATTCAAGTCTATAGTCTTGTCTATACACTTGTCAAAACACTAGTCTATATTCTAGTCTATATAGTTATAGACAAGTCTATAGTCTAGTCTAAAGTCTAGTCTATAGTCTAGTCTATAGTCTAGTCTATAGTCTAGTCTATAGTCTAGTCTATAGTCTAGTCTATAGTCTAGTCTATAGTCTAGTTTATAGTCTAGTCTAGTCTATAGTCTAGTATATAGTCTAGTCTATAGTCTAGTCTATAGTCTAGTCTAAAGTGTAGTCTATAGTCTAGTATATAGTATAGTCTATAGTCTGCTTTATAGTCTAGTCAATAGTCTAGTCTATAGTCTAGTTAAGAGTTTAGTCTATAGTCTAGTCTGTTCTACAGTCTAATCTATAGTCTAGTCTATAATATAGTCTATAGTCTATAGTCTAGTCTAATCTGTAGTCTAGTCTGTAGTCTAGTATTTAGTCTAGTCTATAGTCTAGTTTATAGTGTAGCGTATAGGATACAGTAGAGTCTAGTCTATAGTCTAGTATAGAGTGTGGTCTATAGTCTAGTCTATAGACTAACTTATAGTCTACTGTATAGTCCAGCCTATAGTTTAGTCCATAGTTTAGTCTCATATAGAGTATATCAGGACCATAATCTAAAGTCGGGACTATATTCCAGTCTATAGTAAGGCTTGTCTATAGTCAGGGCTGGACTGTAGTCTAGTCTATAGTCTGGTCTATAGACTAGTCTATTTCTGTTAACATCTAGGCAATTGCGACTAAATAAGCTCGGACGATTAAATCTAATTTAAAATATATGTTTCCGCACTTACCTACAATAGGTGATTTGGGTGATTTCAATGAGGAATACTCCTCCACTTCCTTGCCCGTTAAATCCAATTTCAAGACCTTTTTCGACAATTCAAGGGCAGTGGTATCTTTATTTGTAGCGTTCGCGGTGGTCGAGCATTTTTTCTTCGAAACTTTAAATTCAACATCACGTTGACTAACGGCCGACTTAGAGACCGATACTGAGTCCGAAGTTGAGGACATTTTCTTGTGGTTATTGGCGGTAGCGGTGGATAATGTGGATAGAGATGTAGAAGCAGCCGATGTGGAGGCAGAAGTGGCCGAAGTATTTGAGGTGGGCGATAATATGGATGTTGAAGTTGTAGCCGATGTAGAACGATGTTCAATAGCCACCATGGTAAAGAGAGGGAGATTTAGAAATCTCTTTTCTTTGTTTTGTAATTTGATAAAGATTATATAATTTTTGGCGTAAGTTGCTACAAATTTACGGTGGTCTGGCTTCACTGTGATAGTGGGAATCCAAAGGTATGTCTAGATTATAGCAATCTAAACTAGATTGTTTAAGAAGATAAGTATCTAAACGTTTTCTACCTTCTTCAGCTGAAGATTGTTGATGTTGTTGTTGTTGTTGATAGTCCGAATTTAATTCGGTGGGATAATTATGGGTATAATCGGTGAGAGTTATACGTGGTAGATTTGTACGATTTTCGTGTATATCTAAATCTTTTAAGTTATCAATTAAGGAATCAATTAATAAGGCATTACCCGGATTGTGTGAATAATTATTAAGATCTTGTTGTTGTTGTTGTTGCTGCTGCTGTTGTTGTAATTGTGTATATAACAAATTACCATTCACATAATCGTTCATGCTATTAGAATTCTTCTGAGACGGGATGTTTCCTTTTTGGCCATAGACATTTTCTTTCAATTTTACGTTAACTGTGTACGTTTGTGGTTTAATATTGACTCTAATGGGACAATTTCTTTCGACAACCTTCAGTGGATATTCTTCATTTTGTTTTTCAATTGGATTATTTTTGTAGTTGTAGTCGCTGTTGGCGATTTGATTGATTTGTCGTCGTTTAATGTTGCTACTATTTAACGTTGCATCCGTTATGCGTTCCGTTTGTAGACTAGATTTTGTTGAGAAATTTGTAGAAATATTTGCCAGGTCTTTGGAAATGTGTATTTGTTGCTGTTGTTGCTGATGTAGTTGTTGTTGTAACTGTTTTTGCCTCTTACGTCTCAGTTGATTACGTTCTCCTAAGTTTTCCAAATATTTTATGTTTTTCAGGAAGCCTTGTTCATAGTAATCCGTTGCCAATTGTAAATAATATGTTAAGGTTTCACACTCCTCCCCAAGCTTTTGCTTCTGCTGCTGCTGTTGTTGTTGTTTTAAATTATTTGTGGTTTTTGTTGTAAAAGGTCGTATTACCGTATAGTCATTTTTCACAGGAAATTGTTGCTGTTTATTTAAATCGTCGTCAACACTTTCTAGTTTTCCCAAACTACGTTTTCTTTGTTTATATTTATGAATAATATTAAATTTGTTTAAACTTTGTTTTTTTACAATTTGCACGTTTTTAAGGTCTTTTATTGTTTTTCTTCTCTCCAGTTGTTTTTTGGCCAATTCCCTTAAAATTTCACTATTTTCTTTATTTAATTGTATACGTTTAATGGTATCGTTGTAGGTTAAATCTGGACTTCGTTGTTCACAGATAGTCTGGCGTCCTCGTGGCGTATAAACCTTTTCAAAACTGGAAATATAATACAAAATTAAAAAAAATATTTTAGTAATTTTATAGAAATTTTCTAAAATGCTAAACACTTATAACATAGGGTTAGTCTATAGTCTAGTCTATAATATAGGTTAGTCTATAGTCTAGTCTATAATATAGTCTATACTCTAGACAATAGTCTTGTCTATAGTCTAGTCTATAGTCTAGTCTATAGTCTAGTCTATAGTCTAGTCTATAGTCTAGTCTATAGTCTAGTCTATAGTCTAGTCTATAGTCTAGT
>NC_060951.1:6524164-6549799 GCF_022045245.1 Lucilia cuprina
TAGACCAGACTATAGACTAGACTATAGACTAGACTATAGACTAGACTATAGACTAGACTATAGACTAGACTATAGACTAGACTATAGACTAGACTATAGAATAGACTACTGACTAGACTGTAAACTAGACTATAGAATAGACTACTGACTAGACTGTAAACTAGACTATAGACTAGACTATAGACTAGACTATAGAGTAGACTATAGACTAGACTATAGACAAGACTATAGACTAGACTATAGACTAGACTACAGACTAGACTATAGACTAGACTATAGACTAGGCTGTAGGCTAGACTACAGACTATACTACGGACTAGAGTAAACGCTATCTAGTCTATAGAGTAGACAATATATTAGACTATTAACTAGACTATATACTAGACTCTAAACTACACTATGGTCCAGACTATAAACTATACTATAGGTCCCAAACTAGACTAGAGAATACTCTACAGAAAAGACTGTAGACTAGACTGCAGACTGTACTATAGTTATCTATATTCCAGACTATATACTACATTATAGTTCAGGTTATAGACTAGCTCGGACAATAGTACAGACGGAACTTTTATTCAGAATTAAACTAAAACTCTTTCGGAACTGATATTGTAGTAATTGCTATTTCGCCTTTCCACTTTCTATGCCTTTTACGTTGTTGGCTTGGGTCTTTGGCTTAGTAGTAAAACTTTTTACAAATTGTTTAAAGTTTTTCTTTTAACCTCATACATTTTTGTCCCCTACTACTTACAAAAGCTTCATTAATACCAACAAAATTCCTCATGCCGAAGGATTATCATTTGTGGTTTTCTGAAAAAGGTAAAAGCGGTGTTCATTATCTTTGTTTGTAAAAATTTCGAGAATTTTCAAATTTTAATAAAACTTTTTTAAATTAAATTTTAATTTCTTAACCCTTTATTTTACAGGTCGTTTACCGCATCAAACTTCTTTAAATTCAAGCGTTGACGTAGAAGATCGTAAGACCTTAAGAGAAGCTCTTTATCAGGGCATTTTTCATCGTCATCGAAGAACCATTTTTGCCGTAGGCAGTTTTCTACGTATGCTACGCAGTCGTAATTCACAATATAATACCATACGTAGCTCATCAGAGGGCGAGGATATCGATGAGGTCAGATAAAATACAATGTGTAAAGATAAAGTTGAAAAAACGTAATATTTAAATAAGAGAAAAAAGTGAAAATATTTAATTAATATATAAACTAAAATATATATAAAAAAGAATTAATAATTAAGTTAATGTTATTTTATAAAACAAATTAGAAAAAACAAACAATAACAACTTTATAAATATTTGTATGAAATGAAAAAAGAAGAAAACGAAAAATAAGTGGGAACAAGTTCTTAGAATTCAAATAATTATAACAATTCCAAATGATGAAAAAAAACAGGTAAATTATTATGATTTTCAAAATTTAGTAGAAAAATATCTATAGTTTTCTTTAGTTTTAGTAGAATTAGCAAAAAAAAGAAACAAAATATTAAAAATTAAACAACTAAAAGCTTGATTACTCAAACGTAAAGTAATAAAACGTTAGACTAACGTTTCCATTAAGTAGCTTAACGTTTGTGTAGTGTTGCTTTTTGGTGGGTGGTTTTTAATATTTTATTATTTTATTAGTAGTTTTGTGTACTTATTATTATAAAAATATTGTATTAAAAATATTTAAACTTTATTTTGTGATTAGAAGAAGATGAAAAAAGATAAACGAACAATTCAGGTTTTAAAATTTGCATTCCATTTTGTTTTTTGTTGATATTTCTTAAAAAATTTAATATTATTTTGCACTTTTATTATTAAATATATTTATTTATAAATAAAACTAACAGTTACCCCTAATTCTTAATAATTTTTTTAAGAATTATTAAAAAAATAAAAACTTTAAATAAACAGTTGTGGTTTGGTAACAAAACAAATATTAAAATGTATATAACTTTTGATATATTAATCAGTTTTCTTTCAAAATTGCTTTATTAAAATGAGGAGTTGCTAAACTTTATTAATATTATATAAAAAAGTTAAAAATTTTAATTCAAAATCTATTTAGAGTAAAGCAAAGTTTTCAAATGTTAAAATGTTTATAATTTCTAAAAGAAAACTTAGATTTTTTTAAAATTTGGCATATAAATAGAGGAGAAGTTAATTTAACATGATATTATAAAAAAAAGTTAAACAATTAAAGCATAGATGTTTTTCAACTAAGGCAAAGTGAGCTTTAAATCACCCAGAAAACCTTTCACATTTTGATGGTTTGTTTAGCATAAACTTAAAAAAATAATATAATTATATATTAAATGAAAGGAAATTTTGTGTAGTTTTCAATTATATATAAATTATTTTTGTACATGAATTCTTTAAAAAGTTTTTAACGAAAATTTAAAATAAAACACATTTAGAGTTTCAATGACTGCTGTTAGTAGGGTACAAAGCGAAAAAGTTAAAAAAATTATACTCAAATGAATACTTAGTTTCTAAACTTTTAGATAACATTAAATTGTGTTAATCTTTTCTAATAAAATTTTAAAAAAAATTAAAAAAATATAAAGACATTTCTTTTAAAGTAACAAAATTTCTCTACAACTTAAAGAAAACTTCTAAAATTTTGAAATTTTAATAAAATAAAAAAATTTGAAAACATGATATATTGAAAGTGCTAAACCACTTTTATAACTGTAACAAATTTCATAGTCATTTGAACTATAATTTAGTAATTAATTTGTTAATAAACATTTTTTGTCATCAATTCCACTGTGTCAAAAGCATTGTTTACATTTTTTGCAGTTAACGTCTACAGCTGTTGTTTATATTTGTTTATGTGCAATAAAGGTTGCCATATTAATATTAAAGAAAAACAAACGATTTTTTATGGGAATAAAAGAAATTTATAAAAAATTTAAGTTAAATTAAAGAAATTTTCCTTAATCAAAATCTTTTATTTAAAAAAGACACCTCCTCCTAGTTTAACATTTTAAATTGAAATTATAAAAATTTGCAAAATAAAAAAAAACTTTTGCTAAAAACATGTCTATCTATTACTTGAAGTCTCAACTAACTTTTTATTTTAGACTAAATAAAGAACAAAAGACAAAGAACAACTTTTTTCCAACAAACTTTTGTTTTAAACATTCATTTCTAACAACCATTCAATAAACAAACCATGTGTAAATCAAAAAAACGGACATTATTTGAAAATTATACATCAATCAAATGTTAAAAGATAAACAAATAAAAGAAACTTTTTAAACAAATGTAAAAGTTTTAAAGTAAGAGGAGGTATTTTTAAAGGGAAAACTAAAAGAACTATTTAATGATTTATAGAAAATTAAATAAGTTAATAAATTTCATAAAAAAGTTACTATTTAACTTTATTTCTTTCCCTAGTACAAATTTTAAAAGCAGCTTTACATTACATTTCTAATTATTCTTATATTTTCCATAAAATCTTAATTCTTTTAAAAGGTTTCAAATAGTTTTATATATTCACAGTTTTCAGCTTGCTTTCACTTTAATTTTAAACCTTAACTAAACTAAACTTTTAATCTCTGTTTAACTAAGCCTTTAACTTAAACGCCTAAGCATAACAAATCCCCCCAAAACAGGTTTCAACTACTTTTTTTTTCAATCTTAATTTTATCTAAAAATTAATAAATTATATAAAAAAACAAAAAAAAATATATAAAAAATTGTTCGAAAAAAAGCTTAAAAAGAAATACAACATGGCATTTATATACAGAAATTTAAATTTAAAAAAAATTGTTGAAAATAAACGCTGAAAATCATGGTAGTTTTATAAAATTAAAAAAACATTGTATTTAAAGAAAAGTTAAAATAAAGCTAAAATTTAAAAAAACAGTTTAGTGTTAAGCGTTAAAATATAAATTATTAGGGTGTGACAAAAGTATACATATAAGAAATTTTATAAAAACTTTAAAATCTAAATTCCTGATTATAAAAAGTCCAATCTTGTCCAATAGTTTATAGACTTACGACTATTCTTCAGTCCAGACTGTAGACAAGTCTCTAAAATCTACAGTATAGACAAATCTAAAGTCGACAGTATAGACTAATCTATAGTCCAGAATATAGACTAATCAAGTCCAGACTATAGACTAACCTGTAGTCAGAATATAGACAATCTGTAGTCCAGATTATAAACTAATCTATAGTAAAGACTATAGACTAATCTATAGTCCACACTATAGACTAATCTATAGTCCACACTATAGACTAATCTACAGCACAGACTATAGACTAATCTATATTCCAATCCGGACTAAAGACTAATTTATAATCCAAACTATAGACTAATCTATAGTCCAGACTATAGAGTAATCTATAGTCCAGATTATAGACTAATCTATAGTCCAGACTATATACTAATCTATAGTCCATAGTCCAGGCTATATGTAGACTAATACATAATCTAGACTATAGACTAATCTACAGTCAAGACTATAGACTAATCTACAGTCAAGACCAAAGACAAATCTATAGTCCAGACTATAGATTAATCTATAGTCCAGACTATAGACTAACCTGTAGTCAGAATATAGACAATCTGTAGTCCAGATTATAGACTAATCTATAGTCTAGACTATAGACTAATCTATAGTCTAGACCATAGACTAATCAATAGTCCAGACAATAGACTAATCTATAGTCCAGACTATAGACTAATCTATAGTCCAGACTATAGACTAATCTATAGTCCAGACTATAGACTAATCTATAGTCCAGACTATAGACTAATCTATAGTCCAGACTATAGACTAAACTATAGTCCAGATATAGAGAAATCTATCGATCTATAGTCCAGATTATAGACTAGTCCAGACTTTAGACGTATCCAAAGTCCAAAATATAGACTAATATATAGTCCAGACTATAGACTAATCTATAGTCCAGACTATAGACTAATCTATAGTCCAGACTATAGACTAGTCTATAGTCCAGACTATAGACTAGTCTATAGCACATACTATAGACTAGTCTATAGCACATACTATAGACTAATCTATAGTCCAGACTACAGACTAATCTATAATCCAGACTATAGACTAATCTTTAGTCCAGACTATGGACTAATCTAAAGTCCGGACTATGGACTAATCTATAGTTCAGACTATGGACTAATCTATAGCCCAACCTAAAGTCTAACCTATATTCCAGACTATTGACTAATATATAGTACAGGCTATAGACCAATCTATAGTGCAGACTATAGACTAATCTATAGATACAGACTACAGACTAATCTATAGTCCAGATTATAGACTAATCTATAGATTATACTTATCTATAGGCAAGACTATAGACTATTCTATAGTCTATTTTATGGACATGATTATACATTTTTAGACCTCTTTATAGTCCAATCTATAGACTATTTTATATTCCAGTTAATAGCATAGACAATAGAGTAAAATAAATTATTTTATAAAATAAATATTTTGTTATTTAATTCTATATGAATACATTGTTGTGACATCTATACGTTTCATTGGAACTTAACAACCACATTGTGGTTTTTACAAAATGTCTCCTATTTTGCAATATTATTTACATCACATTTATATATGTAGCTCTTTTATTTTTAAACATATTTGTAGTAATATTATTGTATAAGTTTTATAATAATTTTAGTTATTCTACATCTGTAACATTATTTGCAATTTAATTTGCGTTATTTTTTGCTCTTAACAATATGGCAATATTAATTTAGCTCTATTAACCATATGGCAATACCTAACGCTTTAACTAATAAATAACTTTGTCACACCCTGTTAAAGAAAACAAAACAGATACAGCATGACAAACTTATATACATATATATAAATAATAAAACAAAAACAAACATTGCCCAGCCAAAAATTCAAAACAAATGAGCCCAATATTTATACCAAGAAAAACATAAAACTAACATGAAACAAAGCCTTAATTTATGAAAAAAAACTTAAAATTAAAATAATTAAAAACTTTAAACGATATTAAATAAAAAGAAAAACAAAATTATAACACATAAACATTAATAAAATTAAAAAAAAAACATATATAGAAAACGATATATAAAAAATTATGTCTAAATTATTGATATATAAAATAAAACTGATATATAACAATCGCTATACAATAAAATCTACATATATATATGCATTACAAATATTTATACCTATTATTAATAATATTTTATAAAAAAACATTAATTTCTTTCCACTTTTTTGTTTGTTTATAAAATTATAAGCTTTTTATTTAGTTTGTAATAAAAGTATATAATTTTATTTAATAAAATTTGTAGAGAATTGAAAAATTAAATTAGTTTAAATAAAAAAAAGAATAAAGAAACTACTAATAAAGAAGAAAATGAAAATTATTAACAAAATAAATTAATGGTGTTTAAAAACGACTATAAAGAACAAACTAATGAAGAAGCTGTAAAGTAGACTATAAATAATTCCATAGACTAGACTATAGAGACAAGATTTTAGTTACTAGACTGTAGAAAAGACAATAGACTAGGCTATTGGAGAGAGTAGATTCTAGTCACTAGACTGAAGAAGAGACAATACACTAGACTGTAGACTATACCAAAGACTAAACCATGGACTAAACTATAGACTATGTCCTGGACTATAGCCTCGGCTATAGACTATGGTAGATTAGAAACTGGACTTTTAAATAAAACCCAGTTTATACCACAGACTATCGGATTGTAGCCTAGATAAAAGACCCGATTAAATTTATAAAGGACTTTAGACTCTATGGTCTAGACTAAACTATAGACTAGATTTTATACAACACTTCAACAAGAACTACAGGTTTATATTAAAATAAAAAAAAAAACAAAATAAAAAAATTTATAATAAATATATTTACAAAAGAAACTTTAATAAAAATTTACAAATATTTACACATTAAAAATTATAAAAACAACAATACAAAAAATTAATATATAAAAAAATTTGCCATTTTCAAACAATTTAAAAAGTATAAAATCTAAAATTTCAAACGGGACCGTAAAAAACTAATTTTTGAAATAAAATTTATTTAAAGTCGAAAACCTTTAAATAAATTCTGAGACCAATTTTGCCATAACTTCTGCATATTCTCATACCAATTGGGTAAAGCAGGTGGAGGTGTTTGATTGGGC
Organism: Lucilia cuprina; assembly: GCF_022045245.1. Classification (NCBI taxonomy): domain Eukaryota; kingdom Metazoa; phylum Arthropoda; class Insecta; order Diptera; family Calliphoridae; genus Lucilia; species Lucilia cuprina. The sequence goes on from NC_060951.1 coordinate 6,531,331, forward strand.
AAATTAGGATCACCCTAAAAAAGAAAAGTTTTAAAATATATTTCTATAAAAAGTTTTCGATTAAATAAAAAACTTACTGGTTGATCTGGCACTGCATAAGTATCTTCTTCGACAGCTTTTTGTATAGTTCTACGTATTTCCTCAGCCTCTTCTAAGGCTCTTGGATTGACATAAACTGTAGGATCGGTGGGAGCTTCTTGGCCAATATTTAACCAAGTAGGCTGTACTACTTGACGTGAAAAACGTGTTTTTTGGGGAACATGGCCGGCGGGCACAAGTTCTACTTTGGTGTCTGCCTTGTTGGGGAAGACGGGCCATGGCTAGAAAGATATGAAAGATAAATTTTAATAGAACATCTAAAAATGCTAAAATAAAATCTCACTAATATAAAATCTATCCCGGTGGCTATAATTAACATGTATAAAATCATTTTATTGCGAGTAAAATTCATTTTGTTTAATAGATGGCTTAAAATTCTACGTGTTTGATTTATTTCCACAATTTGCTTCTTTTTTATTAAAAAAAAACAATTTACAGTTAGAGGCGAAAAAACTTTTTGATAGGGCTGTATTTAAAAGGCTTAAAAAACTACTAAAGCTCAAATATTTAAAGTATATTAAGGAATTGAAAAGAAATCTTGTTAATTTCAATTGTTATAAACAATAAAGTGTAATTTTTTATAAAAAAAAAACACAATTTTATTATAGGCTAAATTTAAAAGCTCTAGAAACCTTAATAACATAATATATAAGCTCAGCTATAGTATAGCATTTATTCTCAGTCTTAATTTTATTTTAATCGGCCTATATAAAGAGAATTAAAAATAATTTTTATAATTTTCTCAATAATTTACACTAACCGCATGCTTTCTAAATAAAAACGACGGCGTTAAAATCTCTTAACAGCTCGGGATTCTTTTTATTATCACAAACTTGGCAGCACCTATCATTATACTTGACAACCGCATTGACAGTCGCGAAAATTTCTTTTTTTTTATTTTTCTTAAGCCAAAAACATAATTCAAACTAGAAAATCCAATGTCTAAATCGAAAAAAAGCCACAAATCAAGTGATTCCGAAATGGAAACAAGTGATGATTCAACATCCAGCTCTTCAGACTCCTCTTCATCCGAGGAAGAGCAAGAGAAACGTGAAAAGAAAAAACGTAAACAAAAAGACAAGCAAAAGAAGAAGAAGCACAAGAAAGTAAAAAGCGCAAAGAAAAAATCTTCCAAACATGATTCTGCAAGCGAAGATTCCTCAGATGAATCCGACGACGATTCGAAATCCTCAGAAGATGAGGCTGTGGCAAAGAAAAAGATAAAGAAAGAAGAGGAAAGATCACCGTTGAGAGTAAAACGAGAGAAATCTCGCAGCCGTGAGCGAGAAACATATGGAAGAAATTCCAAATGGGAAAGTCCACCTCCAAGAAAAGGAAGAAGTCGCAGTAGAGAAAGACCAAGAAATGCTAGAAGTCGCAGTCGGGAGAGACAGAGAAGCGAAAGAAGCCGTAGCCGGGAGAGAAATAGACCCGAAAGTGGTCGCAGTCATAATAGGGACAGATCACCGGAATATAAACGCGAGCGGAATACGGAACGTTATCAACATTCTAATAGAGATTATCGTGGAGATATTAAACGAGAACGTGATGATAGAAGGGATTTTAAAGGTAGAGGAGATAGAGACCCGGAGAGGAACAATGATAGAAGAGAGTAAGTGATAAAAATTTCGAATATTTTTAAGAGTTTTTCTAATTATCTATATTTACCTTTGCAGCCGCAGTCCCAGAAGAGACAGAGAACGTTCCCGGGAACGTGACCGAGATTATGTAAAACGTGAAACACGTTCTCCTAACCGCTCTAGAGGGGGAGGAAATCGTTTTAAAAATAAACGCCAAGATGATGATAGCGGTAACTACGAATGGGGTAAACCTTCGGATAAAAACGCCGAAAAGGAACAAGAGCCCGAAACAAAAGAAAAGGAAAAACCAAATTTTGCTTTAAGTGGCGCCCTTACAGAAGATGCCAATAAAGTAAACGGTGTAGTAGTAAAGTATGCTGAACCTCCAGAGGCTCGTAAACCCAAAAGACGTTGGCGTTTATATCCCTTTAAAGGAGAAACTGCTTTGCCTGTACTACACATCCATCGACAAAGTTGTTTTTTGGTGGGTCGTGATCGCAAAGTAGTCGATTTAGCAGTGGATCATCCCAGCTGCTCGAAACAACATGCTGCCCTACAATATCGTCTAGTACCCTTCGAACGTGAGGATGGTACACAGGGCAAACGAGTACGTTTGTATTTGATAGATTTGGATTCTGCAAATGGTACATTCTTGAATAACAAACGTATTGATGCTCGCAAATATTACGAACTGATGGAGAAGGATGTGATTAAGTTTGGTTTTAGCACCCGCGAATATGTTTTACTGCACGAGAACAGTAAGGAGGATCAAGAGGATGATGATATTGAGGTTAAGGAAGAGCCTAAGGATGATTAAATTTAGAATTATTTTAAAAATATGATGCAAATACAAGTTATTAAAATTAAATCAGTTTTTATATGTTGAAATTGGAGATAAACTTGAGTTGCAGAAGAGCAGAGTAGATTATAGAATATCTTGCGATTCGGGAATTATATATATAAACATATATTACCGCTAAAATAGGAATAGTCTGCCTTTAGAGTTGCGAGTTTCATACACTCTAATAATGTCTTCAAAGTGAAACTTTTGGAATATTTTTCAATCTCTTTGTGATCCCTTCAAATGATGTTGTTCTGGAAGAACTTTAACATCCATGTAAACATATAGGATAGTGATAAATATCGGTAGATCCTCGTAAAACTTGGATAAAGGATTTGTTTTTAATTTTTAAGAATTTTTTATTCATCCCTGCATAATTTCTCACACAACTTTTGAGCTTGCTCTGTTTTGTTGTTCTAAACAATATATTTGCTTCCAAAATCCCACTTTCTGATCTCTCGGATTCCGTTTTTATTTAAAATCGTTGAAAATTTAAAAACTAAACGTTGTTGAAAACTTATCCGGCTTAAGTCGATTTTAAGCAGCCGCCGACATATTTAGTGTCAGTCGCCGCCGCCGTTAATATTTGTTGACGCAGGGCTCTGGCTGTACACAAACCGCAAAATAAGCGTAAAATATTTTTTTGTTTGAGATTGCAAAAATTGATTATATTATTTAGAAAAATACATAAAGCCATTGGTAAGCTGTACCTGAAAAGCTAATACAACAAATTTGTGAAATATATCCAGTTGTCTATAGCCCTCCTAAAGATCTCTTTCTTTCCTTAGATTTTTGTTCTTACAACTCAATAAAAACAAAGACACACAAGTCCCGTTAGAGTTTTTTTAATCCTGTTAGAAATGCCACCAAAAAAGAAAACTGTAGCCAATGGTTTCATGAATTTTACCTTTGAATGGAAGTCTAAATATGGTAGAAATTTGACATTGTCTGAGGCCACTCAAGAGGCAGGCAAAGTATGGGCGGTAAGTTTTTGGATTTAAATTGTGAAGGTTTCATTAATGTCCGGAATGGTATTTTCCCCCAACAGACCATGCCACCAGAGGAACGTGCTGCTTATAAGGAAAAAGCCAAAGAACAGAAGATTATTTTGAAGTCTAGTAAAAATGTGGAAAAGTTAACTTGCACCGGTACACCGGTGGCTTTTATGGAAAGAGAAAAACAAGATTTGGAAAATAAGGAGCGACAAATGAAACGTGATATTGAGAATACCGTGAGTCGGAGTGTTAAAAATGATGGTGAGTAAGAGGATATAAAATGGAAATTAGTTATTTGGTATAAATACAGAAGAAATTAGTTGTTTTACATAAGTTAGTTTGAAAGCAGGATAAAAATCTAGGGCCCTATCGTATCTGTTGTGCCTTACTTTAACCAACTCAACCCCTACGGTCCGCCAGACTAGAACTCTAATTTTACTGCAAAATTCTAAAACTGTATAGTTTCCAGATAAATTTGGCAAAACAGGCCGACGCTATAGTTAGGAAATCGACAATATTTAGTTGTTAGGATACCTGTAGTGGATAAGTTGTGGGCCCTCTCTAATAAGATAATATGAATCAGCTTTTTAATAATATTTAGGGATGGCAAAACAGGCCGACGCTATAGTTAGGAAATCGACAATATTTAGTTGTTAGGAGACCTGTAGTGGATTAGTTGTGGGCCCTCTCTAATAAGATAATATGAATCAGCTTTTTAATAATATTTAGGGATGTTTGAGTTTAAAAATTTAAAAACTCGATTCATTTTCTCTAGAAAAATTTCTTTTTTAAGTTAAATACTACACTTTTGATAGATGTTCCTTAAATAAATTGATTTTTTTAGTACTTTTTTGGAAATTTTTTAGAAAAAATCCTTTTTCTCCGAAGATTTAATAAACATTTTATGTATTTAAAGACATTTTTAGAAAAGTTATTAAAATTTTGCAAAATGATGACTTTTTTCTTACAATTTAAAAAAGTAGTATTTTTAGTACTTTTTCAAAATCTCAAAAATCCAAAATTTAAGCAACTAATGTTCAAATATCATAAAATATTAAAGTAAAATAATTTTTTAAAAAGTAGTATTTTAGTACTTTTTGAAAAATTTATGAAAAAAGTATTTTTTTAAATAAATTTTATAAAAATTTCATAATGTTAAATGAAATTTGAAAAAAAAATTATTAAAATTTTGTAAAATGATGACTTTTTTCTTACAATTTAAAAAAGTAGTACTTTTAGTACTTTTTCAAAATCTGAAAAAATTCAAAATTTTTTACGTTTTTTATGCAACTATTGTTAAAATATCATAAAATAATAAATTAAAATCATTTTTTAAAAAGTAGTATTTTAGTACTTTTTGAAAAAATTTTGAAAAACGTATTTTTTTTAATAAATTTTATAAAAATTTGATAATTTTAGATGAAATATTAAGAATATTTATTAAAATTTGCAAAATTATGCCTTTTTTCTTACAATTAAAAAAAGTAGTAGTTTTAGTACTTTTTCAAAATCTCAAAAAAATGTCAAAATTTTTACTTTTTAAGCAACTAATGTTAAAATATTATAAAATCTTATATTAAAAACATTTTTTAAAAAAGTAGTATTTTAGTACTTTTTTTACATCTTTAGAAAAAAAGTAGTTTTTTCATAAATTTTATATAAATTTAATGTAATTAAATTAAATAGTAAGAATGGTAACAAAATTATGACCTTTTTCTTGCAATTTAAAAAAGTAGTATTATTAGTACTTTTTCAAAATTAAAAAAAAAATCAAAATTTTAATTTTTTATGCAACTTTAGTCAAATTATGGTTAAATATTAAATTAAAAACATTTTTTAAAAAAGTAGTATTTTAGTACTTTTTTTTAAAAAGTAGTATTTTGGTACTTTTTTTTTAAAATAGTTCATTTTTATTAAAATTTTATATAAATAGTATGTTATTACACGAAATAGTTGAAAAAGTTATTAAGATTAAAACTTATTCTAACAATTTAAAAAAAGTAGTAGTAGTTTTGAGTACTTTTTTTAGTAAATTTTAGAAAAGATAATTTTTTCATATTTTTTTTTATAAATTGCTTTTTTCTAGAACTGGAATTAAAATCTTATTACTTTATAATGGTGAACTATTTTACAAAAACCCTTAAGGGTGGTGTTTATGTACCCGCTGAACTGTCTGTTTGTGAATATTCCCTAAAAGATGGTGTCAAACGCATGTATCAAACACTGATTAATCCAGGTTCGTAGTGTTGTACTCAAATGTTAACAGTTTTTAAAGTAAAATATCTTTTTCCTCTTTAAGGTGTCAACATTTATGGTCATCAATATGAGGCTCAACATCATTCGGAAACCACTCACAATCTTCCCTTGCCACCTAATGCCTTGGGTGAAAAGAATCTTGGTAGTATTTATAATGATATTTTAAATTTTATACGCGATGAGGAAACCAACGACTATCCACCACTCTATACACATCGTGATGGTATACATATTGTGGAGTCGGTATTGGAATTTCTTAAAGCTGATGTTGGCGCAAATAATATTGATTTAAAGATATATCCCATACAATATCTGTTCTTTATTATGAAAGAAGCCACCTGTGAGGTGGGTGAATTGGAGAAACCAAAAAGTTTTTACATAACTGATGCCTTTTTTGAACGTGATTTCTTTGAATATCAAATTGGTATTGCTTGTCAGGTGAGTAGAGGGGTTAAGTTTATTATTTCATTTTAAAATTTATATTTTTTATGGGGGTAGGAGGGCGAACAATCAATTTTATTTTCAATAAATTGTTTATGCAGTTCCTATAATCAAATAAAGTTTCTAAACTACTCTTTTATAAAGAAGATCCTTGTTGTTGTAAATACTTGCGCCTTCCATTTGCAATAGCTCAATTTCTGAGCTATTGTATTCTTTTGTAAACAAGTTACGTATTGACGTAATCTTATCTTCTTTACGTATAACTATCTCATTAGATCTTTAGAAAACTATTTTCTTTTACATTTTTCATTTGAAATTTACAAATCCCCTTTTTTTTCTTTCATTTTCTCACCTCTTTAGTACCACGAAGATATCGACAAAAGTAAATACTGTACTCAATCGTACGTAACACGTTGGGGTTATATGTTCTCGGATTATATGTGTCGTGATATTGCCATACCTTTGATACAGGGACGTCATTGTCCACAAAATACCAATTTACATGCCATCATAACACCAGCACCCAGTACTTGTCCAGACAATACTTCCTACATATCCATGGGTACAACATCATCGTATGCCACCAAAGCTGTAGCTGGTTCGAAAATTTACTACGAAGATCAAAAATCTGCTATATCGGATGGTGAGAATAAAAACTATGCTAATAACTTTCCCGCCTTGGGTGGAGCTCGCAAAAAAGTGCCAAATGCCAGCAGTTCTGCTACACCGAAACACTTTAAAAAGTGTTCAGCTACAGATGTCGTAGTGGAAGATGATTGTAAGAATCTTAATCCCTGGACTTCACGTTCACGCAATGTACCCCGAGAACCAGATACAACACACTTTACCATTGACTATACACGTGATGAATCGGATTTTGATGATTTTAATTCGGTGGCTAGTTTTGGTCGTGGACGCGGCTCTTATATTAGCACTACGTTGAATTCTTCAAATACTACCACCGCTTCGGGACGTGGACGTTTTATAAGTCAATAAGATTTAGTTTAAGTTTGTTTTTTTTTAACATTTTTCTAAAGTGTTGCTACAGCACTTGAAAGCTTTAAGTCATTATAACTTTTTTATAACTTTTTTTATAACATCATTTTAATAAGTTTTAAAATGCCTGAAGAGTGTTTAATTTTGGTTTTTTTCTCGATAGTTCATAGTTTATATCCTTTTTTTTTAAAGTAATGGTCTTTACTTAATTAGTTTCTATAGGACCTTAAATAATATGTAATAATAATACAAATATTTTTGAAAATTAACATAATCTGAGTTTAATTAATTCGTTTTCATTATAGTTGATCATATGTAGTCCATATAACTGCTATTTTAACAACTGATCTAAGAGCTGGAATTCTTACCTTTCATTTGATATAACTTCCTTCAAAATAGAACAAACATTTCTCGAGTTATAAGGTTGCAAACTTTAATAAGACAATGCTAAAAACTGTCGGTAAAATCCTTAAAGAACAAACAGGTTTTTTGTAATATCTCGATTGTTCTTAAAGATAATTCAATGAAATTTTGTGTGTGAATAAAGAAAGAAATGGAGCACATTTCTTAAACAATAAAAAAGTTGCCACGCCCATTGGAAGGGTTTAAAAGTGGGTGTAAACACATATTTGCTATTTTCATTAACTTTGATTTATTATTTTTCGAAATTAATTGACCGATCTAAGAGCTGAAATCCTTACCTTTCGTTTGATATAACTTTTATTGCAACACATAAAAAATTTCTCAAGTTATAACGTTCCAAACTTTGGTACAACAATGCCATAAGCTGCTAGTTGTGTCCTTTACAGTTTTCAGTTTTCGTTTTTATTCAATATTTTGACAGTTTTTAGGAATTTCGTAATGAAATTTGGCACATTCCTAAAATGAAATATTGTGATTCCTATAAGCTATCATTCAACATCCTATGTCTATTATAAACTGAGTTATAAGCGTTTTAACTTTATATTTCATTTTTAAGCTCGATTGCTGAAAAGCTTGGCGGGCCAAAGGTTGCTCATCTTGTAGCCAAATTTCCAATCTACCATATGGTGAAACAATCACTTAAATACCTTTGGTGGTTATCAAGATATATCAATTTAAAGAAAACACTGTGCAGGAATCCACCTACTACCAACTTCTGGTGACCTGGTGTTTTACAAAATTTTGGAAATTTCATTTTTCATGATTTTTGAGGGGTCAATGATACTTTTAAAATTCTTGGAATAACTCGTAGGTTCTTTAAGATAATTGAATGAAATTTTGCATGTGGATAGAGTAGAAAATAGGTTATATTTTACAAAAAATAAAAATTTGCCACGCCCACTTGTTGGTTCGGAAAATGGGCGTAAAAAGATATTTGCTATTTTCAATTATTTGGACTTATTTTTTTACAAAATTAATTGACTGGTGTAATAGCTGAAATCTTAAGCTTTCATTTGACATAAGTTTCTTCGCTATATATCAATTATTTCGAGAGTTATAAGGTTCCAAAGTTTGATAGGACAATGCCAAAAACTGTCGGTAATGTCCTTAAAGAACAACCAAGCTTTCTGTAATATCTCGATTGTTCTTCAAGATAATTTAATGAACTTTTGTGTGTGAATAAAGAAAGAAATGGAGCACATTTCTTAAACAATAAAAAAGTTGTCACGCCCATTGGAAGGGTTTAAAAGTGGGCGTAAACATTAATTTGCTATTTTCTATAACTTTGATTTAATATTTTGCGAAAATAATTTACTGATTTAAGAGCTGAAATCCTTACCTTTCATTTGGTATAAATATCTTCACAATACATCAAACATTTCTCAAGTTATAACGTTCCAAACTTTGGTACAACAATGCCATAAGCTGACATTTGTGTCCTTAAAACGGTTTTCGTATTTGTTCAACATTTCGTAAGTTTTTAGGAATTCCCTAATGAAAATTGGCACATTCCTAAAATGAAATATTATGACTACTACAAGCTAACATGCAACTTTCTACAACCATTATGAACTGAGATATACGCGGGTAAACCATAAATTCCATGTTTTAGCTCTCTTACCGAAAAGCCTGGCGGGCCAAAGGTTGCTCATCTTGTAGCCAAATTTCCAATCTATCTTATGGTGAAACAATCACTTAAATATCTCTAGTAGTTTTCTAGATATATCAATTTAAAGAAAATACTGTTCGGGAATCCACCTACTACCAGCTTCTGGTGACCTGGTGTTTTACAAAATTTTTGAAATTTCATTTTTCATGATTTTTGGGGGTCAATGATACTTTTAGAATTCTTGGCATAACTCGTTGGTTCTTTAAGATAATTGAATGAAATTTTGCATGTGGATAGAGTAGAAAATGGGTTACATTTTACAAAAAATAAAAATTTGCCACGCCCACTTGTTGGTTCGGAAAATGGGCGTAAAAAGATATTTGCTATTTTCAATAATTTGGACTTATTTTTTTACAAAACTAATTGACTGGTGTAATAGCTGAAATCTTAAGCTTTCATTTGACATAAGTTTCTTTGTGATACATCAATTACTTCCCGAGTTCTAAGGTTCCAAAGTTTGATAGGACAATGCCAAAAACTGTCGGTAATGTCCTTAAAGAACAAACAGGTTTTTTGTAATATCTCGATTGTTCTTCAAGATAATTTAATGAAATTTTGTGTGTGAATAAAGAAATAAATGAAGCACATTTTTTAAATACTAAAAAAGTTGCCACGCCTACTGGAAGGGTTTAAAAGTGGGCGTAAACATATATTTGCTATTTAAAATCATTTTTACTTATTTTTTGACAAAAAGGTTAAAAACTTTAATGAAATCAAGCCAAAAACTAACTGCTCAGAATATAATCTAGTCTAGACTGTAGTCATTTATATCCATAATAACATAGTTTAGTCTATAATCTGTATAAAGCTATTGTTTGGACTGTAGACTAGATTATAGTCTGGTCGGTAGGCTAGACTAAAGTCTGGCCTTTAGACTTAACTATAGTCTAGCCTATAGACTTAAATGCAGTCTATCCTATAGACCAAACTACACTCCTGCCTTTAAACTAAACTACAATCCAGACTATAGTTTTCTTTATACTCCAAAATGTAGTCCCGTTTATACGCCAGACTATAGTCTTGTCTTTAATCCAGACTATAGCCTAAAGATTAAATTAAAATTTGGCTTTTAGACTAAACTATAGTCTAGCCTATAGACTAATCTGCAGTGTAGCCTATAGATGAAACTACAGTCTAGCCTATAGACTAATCTACAGTCTAGCCTATAGACTAATCTACAGTCTAGCCTATAGACTAATCTACAGTCTAGCCTATAGACTAATCTAGCCTATAGACTAATATACAGTCTAGTCTATAGACTAATCTACAGTCTAGCCTTTAGACTAAACAACAATCTAGACTACAGTTTCGTTTATATTACAGACTATAGCCTTGCCAATACTCCAAACTATAGTCTTGTCTATACTCCAGACTATAGTCTAGCTTACAGATTAATCTACAGTTTAGCCTATAGACTAATCTATAGTCTAGCCTATAGACTAATCTACAGTCTAGCCTATAGACTAATCTACAGTCTAGCCTATAGACGAAACTACAGTCTAGCCTTTAGACTAAACTACAATCTAGACTACAGTTTCGTTTATATAACAGACTATAGCCTTGCCTATACTCCAAACTATAGTATTGTCTATACTCAAGACTATAGTCTAGCTTATAGACTAATCTACAGTCTAGCTTATAGACTAATCTACAGTCTAGCCTATAGACTAATCTACAGTCTAGCCTATAGACTAATCTACAGTCTAGCTTATAGACTAATCTACAGTCTAGCCTATAGACTAATCTACAGTCTAGCCTATAGACTAATCTACAGTCTAGCCTATAGACTAATCTACAGTCTAGCCTATAGACTAATCTACAGTCTACAGGGTAAACTATAGTCTGACCTATAGACTAAACTTCAGTCTGATCTATAGCCGAATCTACAATGTAGCTTATAGACTAGACTTTAGTCTGGTTTATAGAATAGTCTATTTATTGTCTGGTCTATTAACTAAATAAACCACAGTCCGGACTTTAGAATAGCCAATAGTTTAATCTATATTCTAATCTATAAACTATAATCTTATAGTTTCACTCCTTACTATAGTCTATTCTATGGTCTAGAGTATGGTCTATTTTGTAGTCCTTTAAACTTCAAAAATGTCCTTAATTAACTTAACTTTTTTTGTTTGTTTTTCCTTAAATGTTTTTATTAGAATGTACAATAAATAAATTGTGTATGTGTGTGTGTATTCTTTTAAGACTGTATTTTCTTTTTTTGCTTCGGTTTAGATTAAAAATTTAATTACTTTTGGTTTTGTTTTTGGTTATTCTTAAATTAAATATATCGATTTACTTTAGCATTAAAATTTATACAAATTCAAATTAAACACAGTTTTTAATTTAATTAAATAAAATTTTTAAAAATTAAAAATAAATAAAATAAAGAAATAATCATTACGACATAATTTTGTTTGCTAAAGCCAGTGTTTACATGAAGAAATTATGTTAAACATTGACTTTTAAACAGGCGACTATTACACAACAATTTTGCTTTAAAATATATACTTAAAGAACAGCTTAATAATTAAAGAATTTTGATTTGAAATAAAACTTAAAATTAAACAAATAATTTATACATTTATAAAATGTTTTAGTAGGAAATTTTTTGTTAAAGGAAAAGTCATTATTAGTTGTTTACATATGTATGTTTGTATGTGACATCAAGCTGACTTGGCAGCACTTTTTTCTTTGTTTTCCTTTTCCCACTGCAAAATTCTACAGTAAAAGCAAAAAATAATACTATATTTGTTTAAAATTTATTGTACATTAAATAGAATGTTGTTTTTTTTTTGTTTAATTCGTTTAATACTATTAATATGTATATATAATTGTTTCTTTTACTTAAATATTGTTTTTTGTATTGTTTTGTCATTTTAAAAAGTTTATCTCTGTTTTTGGTTAAAACTTTTTGTTAATTTTTGGTTTTAATTATTGAAAGTAAAATTGTTTAAAAGAAATTTTTGTTTTATTGTGTTTTTGGGTTTTCTTTTTCTTTAAAACAGTCTTATAAGTTGATATGTTACTAAAATAAAAATACTTAATTAAAGATTTTTTATTATAAACGTCTGGTTTGAGTTTTGTTTTGTTGAGGGGAGGGGGTTTGATTCTGTGAATAAAACAATTTTATTTAAAGCAACATATTAATTTATGACACTGTTGTTAAAAAAAAATATATATAATTTTATGATTGACTTTAAGTGAAAAATCTCTAAAAGAAATTTTAAAGTCGTTTTATAACGACTTTTTGTTATATAAAATAAACTACACCTAATAATAATTAAATGTTACGTCAGTTTTAGTTAAAATATAAAAAAAAACCAATATTGGTCTGTTAATGTTATGTCATTTAAAATTATATAAATTTAATACTTTCACTATATTTACGTCAATTTCTCAAGAAGTCTTTACCAACAGATAACATTATTCTTTATTTGAACTTTATAGGTAAAATGTAATGAACTCTATATAATGGTTGTTATATTGCAATAGCTTAAGTTTTGGTCATCGACTAAATTCGGTTGTTTTAACTATAGTATATTTTATAATCTAGACTTTAGTATATTCAGACCTAGACTTTAACAAGTTCACATTCAGAATTTAATAGTCCAAAGCTATTCTATAATCAAGACTCTAGTCTATTCTATAGTTTAGTAAACAGTCCATTCTATAGTTCAGACTAAAATCTATTCTATAGTTAAGACTCTAGTCTATTCTATAGACTAAATTGTAGTCAGTTCTCTAGCATATTCTATAGAATAGACTGTAGGCTATTCAAAAGTCTAGATTCTAGTCTATTCTAAAGTACAGACTCTAGTCCATTCTATAGTTCAGATTACTGAGTAGACTCTAGTCTACTCTATAGCATAGACTCTATTCTAAAGTCAGGACTATAAAGTCAGGACTATAGATTCAAGTCTATTCAATAGTTAAGATAACAGTATATTCTCTAGTTCAGTCTGAGATCTATTCTATAGTTCAAACTGTAGTCTATTGTATTGTCTTTTCTACTGTCCAGACAGGACTATAACCGATAGACTTAGGACTAGTATAGTTCAGACTCTAGTTTATGCTATAGTACAGACTCTATATATAGTACAGACTATAACCGATAGACTTAAGACTAGTATAGTTCAGACTATAGTTTATGCTATAGTACAGACTCTATATATAGTACAGACTCAAGCTTATTCTATAGTCCTGACTTTAATGTATTCTATAGTCTAGACTTTAGTTTATTCTATAGTCCAGACTTTAGTCTATTCTATAGTCTCGACTTTAGTTTATTCTATAGTCCAGACTCTTGTCTCTTCTGTACTCTAGACTCTAATCTATTTCTCAGTCTCAACTTATGTCTATTCCATAGGCTCGACTTTAGTCTAGACAGTAGTCTATACTATAGTTCTGACCTTATTCTATTCTATAGTCTAGACTCTAGTGTATTCTATAGTCTAGACATTAGTTTATCTTATAGTCCAGACTCTAGTCTATTCTGTAGTTTAGACTCTAGTCTACTCAATAGTCCAGACTTAAATCTATTCTATAGTCTATACTCTAGTTTTTTCAATAGTCTAGAGTCTGGTAAAATTTATGGTATAGATTCTAGCCTAAGTTATAGATCAGACTCTAATCTATTCCACAGGCTAGACTTTAGTCTATTCTATAGTTCTGACTTTAGTCAGTTCTATAGTCAAGAATTTAGTTTACACTATAGTACAGACTTCGGTCTGTTCTTTAATCTAGACATAAGTTTCTCCTATTGTCCAGTCTCTAGTCTATTCTGAAGTTTTGCCTCTAGTCTATTATATAGTACAAACTCTGGTCTATTCTAAAGTCCAGACTTTAATCTATTCTATAGTCTATGCTCTAGTTTTTTCTATAGTCCAGACTCTAGTCAATACTTTAGTCTAGATTCTAGTCTAAATTAGAGTTCAGACTCTAATCTATACTATAGTATCGACTTTAGTCTATACCATAGTCTTGACTTTAATCTATTTTATAGTTCAAAATCTAGTCGATTCTATAGTACAGACTCTAGTCTATTCTATAATCCTCACTTTAGTCTATTCTAAAGTTTAGACTCTAGTCTATTCAATAAACTGTAGAATGATCTCGTCTTTAGTCTATATATGTAAATATTTATTGTTAAAAAGATTGTCAGAAACATATGTAACTTAAAAGAAAATCTCTTTGATATTATTGTAATTTTACCACTAGGACATCTAGACCTAAACCCTCAAACCTTTGGACCTATTTCAACAAAGAAAAAACAAAAGTACGTCATTAACCTGTCTGTCCCCCGGTCGGTGTAGCTTAATTTATTAAAGTAACTTGTGTAAGTTTTATGTAAATTTCTTAATGCACTAAAGCTTGAGTCTTTGTTATAACAGGGTCCTTAAAATCGGTTACCGCCTGTTCTTCTTCTCCTTCGGCTGCTGTTGATGTCGTTGCATTTGTTTGTGTATTATTTACAATATCTTCCGCTTGACTTGTGTCACTACATGAAGTTTTCAAACTATTTAAATCACAACTTAATGAATTTGTAGCCTTTGTGGCGGAATTACTTAGCACATCCGCTGATCCGGTCAGCAGTGTTGTTGGAGTATTTGCTATTGTTTGTTTAACAGGAGTGGTTTCTATGTCGGAATTTTTTGGTTTTATTATAGCATTTGCTGCATAACGTTGCAGCACCTCATTTGATGTCTGTTTAAAAGTTTCCTGCATTATTTTGTGGACTTTTTCCATTAGTTCGGGTAAATCATCTTTGGTTAGTCCTTCGGTAGATATTGGCGGCAAAGTGGTTAAAATTATATTACCTGCATTAAGAATTTTCTTTTTATCATTGAGAAAACTACAATACGAACTAAAGACCACTGGCATTATGGGTATTTGTTCATCGATGGCCATGTGAAATGCGCCCTTTTTAAAGGGATGTATATCGCCGGTATTGCGTCGTGTTCCTTCGGGAAATACCCAGAGTTTAATTTTTTGTTTCTTAATTTTACTATTGACTTGATTTAAGGTATCACGAGCTTTTTCTCCACGCACACGATCAATGAAAATGAGACCAGCTAACCAGGCGGCCAAACCAAAGGGCCAGGCATAGAATAGTTCACGTTTAGCCACCACAGTGCATTTGTCCATAATGTGCCAAATGTTGAACATGCCTGGAAAAGAAGGAGATGGACATTTTTAATGGAACTTAATAAATAAACCGTCTATAGACCATACTATAGGAAATAGTAGTCCAGGCTATAATCTAAGGTCCAGACTATAGAATTGTCTATAGTCCAGACAAGTCTAGACTACAGAATAGTCTAAGAATAGGTTATAGTCCAGACAATAACCCAAACTATAGTCCAGTCCAAAGACTGGATGTTCATTCTATAGAAAAGCTTTAGAATGAACTCTAGAATGAACAAATGAAGTACTGAACTATAGCTTTTACTTCATTTACAATCACTCACCTAAAACATCCAACGATGACTGATGATTTGCCACAATTATACAGGCACGATCCTTTTCTAAATGTTCTTTACCTCGCAACTCCCATCTCAGACCAATTAGAGTTGTTATTCGATGACAAAAAGTACTGGCCCAACTGAAAATTTAAAACAAAATTAAAGAAATCATTATAAAATCTATTTAATTTTAAATTATTTTAACTTTTCTATAAAATGTTCTTCTAATATTACTTATCAACTTTTCTTTAACTTTTAAACCCCTTGACTATAGCCACTCTTCCCCAAGGAATTACCTAATTAAATTGTTATAAATATTATAAACATATTAACATTTATTTTCATGTTATTTGTCTTTAATAATAAAGAAAAGTTATAAATATAGAATGATTGAATAAAAAATGGAAAAAGGGGGAAAATAAACGAACGATAATCAATTTGACAATCAATAACTTTATTAATGTTAAATGTAATTATTATCAAATGAGTTTAATAAATAGTTAATAATGCCCTTAAGGATTTGTTAGGAAAACAAAAAACAAATTAGAGTTGTAGTTGTGTATAAAAAGTTTCATTATAGTGACAGTGTTAAGAATAAAAGTATGTAATTGGACTTATAGTTTACTTTATACACCGGATGTAGTTTATCCACTAGATAGTTTCTTAATTCTCCAGTATATAGTCTAGATAGATAGATAAATAGATATCTATCTATCTATAGATAGATAGATTGATAGATAGATAGATAGATAGATAGATAGATAGATAGATAGATAGATAGATAGATAGATAGATAGATAGATAGATAGATAGATAGATAGATAGATAGATAGATAGATAGATAGATAGATAGATAGATATATAAATAGATAGATAGATAGATAGATAGATAGATAGATAGATAGATAGATAGATAGATAGATAGATAGATAGACATACAGATAGATAGATAGTCTACTCCATACTCCAAACTATAGTCAATTTGTAGTCCAGACTATAGTCTACTTTGTAGTCTGTAGTTTATAGTCTAGACTATAGTCCACTCTATACCCCAGATTAGATCCTACTCTACCTGCTATCCAGTTTGTTATATACTCCCGTCTCTTATCTACTCTACAGGCCAGACTATAGTTTACTTTATACTCCAGTCGACAGTCCTAAGTATAGTCTAGACTATATCCTAATGTGTATTCCAGACTACTCTCCACTCTGTTCATCAGGCTTTTATACACTATATAGGCCAGATTATAGTTTTCTTTATACTCCAGTCTATAGGCTATTCCATAATGAACTAT
Source organism: Lucilia cuprina (assembly GCF_022045245.1). NCBI lineage: Eukaryota > Metazoa > Arthropoda > Insecta > Diptera > Calliphoridae > Lucilia > Lucilia cuprina. The sequence continues at coordinate 6,548,390 of NC_060951.1, forward strand.
AGTCTAGATTACTTTAATTTATAGTTTAAACTAAAGAATATTAATAGTACAGATTACAGTTTACTCTGTAGTCCAAACTATAATCTGTTTATACTCTAGTCTATAGTCCACTATAGACTACTCTACTCTCTAGCCCAGACTAATGTATTTTATAATCCAGGGTATAGTCTACTCATACATACTACATATCTACTCTATAATCAAAACTATAGTCTACTATATAGCCCTAACTATAGTCTATTCTATAGGACCGACTATAGTTTGAATTGTATTGCATTTTATAGTATTATACCAGATTTTTTATTAATTATGTATATGTAGGGTTTAGGCGTTTAACCAATACTACTTTTTATCGTTATTGAATCTTTTTACCAATTCACTATTAAGAAAATTAAAATAAATTAATTTTGTTACAAATATATATTTTATCTTTAAAGTACTCAGCAATTGAAATAATATTCGATATGAAAATATTGGTTATTTAATAAATTAACTAAAAGTTCTTAATATGAGTTTATTCAAGTGGTTTTTCTATAAGAAATTTTATGTGAATGATAAAAAGACGTTTTATATAGAAGCACTTTATAATAAGTATTACGGAAATATACATTGGTTTCTTGATAATGACAAGAGTACTAGTATTAATTTACGATAACGTTTAAAAAGGGAAACAATTTGAACAGGAGATTAAAACGTTGGCAGTTTTAGCTCAAGAACTGCAAGTATATTCATATTACAAAAAATAAATAAATTAAGAAGAATAATGTCGGCGGTAAACTGCAGCGCCAACGCTTTAATTGTGTTTCATGAGTACAGAAATATTGTTAACCTCTAAATTGATTATTAATTGGCATCACTTTATGTCAAAGACAAATCACAGGATTTTGGTAATTTTCCCTCGAATTATTAATAATTAATGTTTTTAATATATTTATTTTAATTGCGACATTTATTTTTGACATTTTGTAAAAGATAAATATTCGTATTTATATAGAATTGAAAGAAGCCCTTGACATTTTCTACTAAACTATTTAGTTGGATTTCTTTTACAAAAGAAAAAGAAAAGAAGGTCGTTAAAAACAAGCCAAAATTCTCCCATTCCCAATTTCTTTAATACGTCTACACGTGTAGAAATTGGGTCATACTCATAAAATAAAACAGGAATAAAAGTTCTTAGTACTTAGTAATTGATTAGTAAAACTAAAAACAATTATATAGTAAAGGTAATTTAAGTAATGCGCTTTTATTTTATTGGCTCAATAAATATTTAACTATTTGACTATTGTATATGTATAGATAGACAAGATAGATAGATAGATAAATAGATAGATAGATAGATAGATAGATAGATAGATAGATAGATAGATAGATAGATAAATAGATAGATAGATAGATAGATAGATAGATAGA
>NC_060951.1:6549899-6551044 GCF_022045245.1 Lucilia cuprina
GTCTATAGTCTAGTCTATAGTCTAGTATATAGTCTAGTCTATAGTCTAGTCTATAGTCTAGTCTATAGTCTAGTCTATAGTCTAGTCTATAGTCTAGTCTATAGTGTAATATACTTTACATTTTTTAATTATTTTTTCTTAATATTTCTATTATTTAGCTCTTAAATATAATTAAAAATCTTATATCTCTTAATTGCGTTAGTGTTTATTATCTTTATAAAAGTTTTGGATTTCTTTTGAAATATACAATAAAGCTGTTAATTATTATCCATTTATTGATAACTAATTTAGTGCCTTTCTATAAATTGAAAGTAATTTGTAGATAAATTTAAATGAAATATTAGTGGGAGACGTTATCGAGCTAAATAAAATTAGTAAAAAAATTAGCAAACAAACGTTGCTCCTGGTTTTACTGTTTATGATTAACTGCCGGTTAATCGCTTTTATTTTTCACACAATTCTATTTCATATTTTGCCATTGTAATGAATATTTCCTGAAAACACTTGTGCAAATTATTTTGTATCAAATTTTTCCATTTTCAATATGTAATAAGTGCTTGTGTTATCTGTCAGACGTCATCGATCATAAAATTAGAATTGAATTTCTATTAGTATTACAGAATTGTTTGGTGATTGTTGTTTTTTAATTTTACGTTTAACTTTGTTTACATGCGAATTAATTGGAATGCTAAACACAAAGTTAATTGAATTATAATTTATATAAATAAATTAAAATAAATACTTTTACATTTGTTATAATTCTATAATATTGTAATGAAAAACACTCCCAGCTGCAATTAAGTAGTTTTGAAATTTTAATTTAAATATACAAGTTTATAATAGAAATGTTATAGATTTATCAGGAAATGTGAGCAATAAGCAGTTTACAACGATGTACTAAGTAAAGCCTTGCCACCCTTCACCAAAATTGTTATTTAATTCAAAATTAATGACTGACAACCTCAGTTACTAGAACAGAAGTAGAACAGAACTAGAACTGAACTAGAACAAAACTAGAACAGAACTAGGACAGAACCAGAACAAAACTAGAACAGAACTGGAACAGAACTAGAACAGAACTAGAACAGAACTAGAACAGAACTAGAACAGAACTAGAACAGAACTAGAACAGAACTAGAACAGAA
>NC_060951.1:6551144-6586893 GCF_022045245.1 Lucilia cuprina
GTCTAGTCTATAGTCTAGTCTATAGTCTAGTCTATAGTCTAGTCTATAGTCTAGTCTATAGTCTAGTCTATAGTCTAGTCTATAGTCTAGTCTATAGTCTAACCTTTATTCTAGCCCTTAATCTAGTCCTTAACTAGTCTATGGTATAATCTGTAATCTTTGGTCTGGTCTAGTTTCAAGTTGTCTTAGTTTAAAAATATATTTTTCTTTTAAAATAATTGTATTTCTTTGAAGATTTATTTTTGTTCACTTTTCTTTTTATCATCATGCTGCTGTCTTTCAATATTTCTTTGTTGTCTAGCTTTGTGTAAGTGCAAAAGTTCAACTACTTTTATGCGCTTGTTAGAGAAGGAGTAGTTTTATGAACTTGAATCACAATCACTGCATCACAGATGATGTCAATTTGACGGGTTTTTTTTAACAAACTTTTGAACCGTAGGTTTCGAAATTTCTATAGTTAAGTATAAATATTAGATTAATTGATGTTTGTACAAAGTTTATTAAAGTTGGCTTAAATGTAAAAAAGCGTTGCCAACTTTTTATGTTAAATTTTTAATCATATAATAACATTTTTGAATATCAATAAATATTTCAATTAAAAAATTTTTAATTGAACATTATGCTAGTAAATCAGTTGAATTGCTTCAACAAGGTTGCCACATTTATCGTTTAAAGTGTTAAATTCATTAAAATTGTATGGTTTTTTATGTGTAACTCAATTCAATTGATTTTGTGCAACACAATTTTAACATTATTTATTAAATAAGTTGACGTAGACTTACAAAAGGTTGCCACCCTTAGGAACAAATGTTTTATATAGCAAACAATTTGCTTTATTTTATACATATTTTAATTGGTTTGTTTAAATATTCAAAAATTTTACTTATATATTGCCTTTATAAATGAAAAAGTAAGCAACATAGTTGCCACCTTTTTTCTACAACTGTCATTAATTCTTTTTAAATTTTGCTTGTTTTACTGTAAAACTTAATAAAACTGGTTTATTTTTGTTATAAATTGATATTTTTAATAAAAACAGTTAAAATTTTTGTTATAAAGCTGCCACCTTTTTTTCGTAAAAAGTAATTTATTTATAAAATTTTTGAGAGTTGGCAAAAAATTAAGTAAAATTTCTAGGAGATTGTAAAAAATTTTGTAATAAACAAGATTTTTGGAAAATTTTGTAAAAAATTTTATCCCCATCCGGGAATTAAAAATCCCCATTTAGGATATTGAAAATCCCCATTTGGGAATTTACCAAAAAAGCGTAAAAACACTTGGGGATGATTTAAAATACATTTTTTAACAAAAGTTTGTAAAAAATCTTTAAAAAATTTAATTCCTAAATTGGGTATTTAAAATCCCCATTATGGGAATTTAACAAAAATGCTAAACAAGTAAAGGGGATTGCTAAAACAATTTAAATAAACTAAATTTTAGCAAAAATTCTTAAAAATTTTGAATTCCTAAATTGGGTATTGAAAATCCCCATTTTGGGAATTTGAATTTGACAAAAATGGTTAAAAAAAAGTAAACGGGATTGCTAAGAGAACTTCAATAAACTTAATTTTAGCAAAAATTCCTTAAAATTTGGAATTCCTTAATTGGGTATTGATAATCCCCAATTTGTGAATTTGACAAAAATGCTAAAAAAAAGTAAACGGGATTGCTAAGAGAACTTAAATAAACTAAATTTTAGCAAAAATTCTTTAAAAATTAGAATTTCTAAATTGGGTATTCAAAATCCCCATTTTGGGAATTTGTAAAAAGTTCCAAAAACGTAAACGGGATTGCTAAGACAGCCTAAATAAACTAAATTTTAGCAAAAATTCTTTAAAATTTGAAATTCCTAGATTGGGTATTTAAAATCCCCATTTTGGGAATTTGACAAAAATGCTAAAAAAAAGTCGGGATTGCTAAGAGAACTTAAATCAACTAAATTTAAGCAAAAATTCTTTAAAATTTGGAATTCCTAAATTGGGTATTGAAAATTCCCATTTTGGGAATTTGAATTTGACAAAAATGGTTAAAAAAAAGTAAACGGGATTGCTAAAAGAACTTAAATAATCTAAATTTTAGCAAAAATTCTTTAAAATTTGGAATTCCTAAATTGGGTATTGAAAATCCCCATTTTGGGAATTTGACAAAAATGCCAAAAAAAACTAAACAGGATTGCTAGGAAAACTTAAATAAACTAAATTTTAGCAAAAATTTTTAAAAATTGGAATTCCTAAATTGGGTATTTAAAATCGCCATTTTGGGAATTTACAAAAAAAGCCTAAAACACTTGGGGATGATTTAAATTACATTTTTAAAAAAATTTTGTAAAAAATCTTTAAAAAATGTAATTCCTAAATGGGATATTGAAAATCCCCAGTTTGGAAATTTGACAAAAATGCTAAAAAAGTAATCGGGATTGTTAAAAGGGCTTAAATAATTTAGATTTAAGCAAAAATTCTTAATAAACTGGAATTCCTAAATTGGGTATTTAAAATCCCCATTTTGGGAATTTGTAAAAAGTTCCAAAAAAGTAAACGGGATTGCTAAGAGAGCTTAAAAAACAAGATTTTAGCAAAAATTCTTTAAAAAACTTGAATTTCTTTTAACATTTTCAAGGTTATGGATTTTGATGGATTTTGCTTAAAAATGCAGCAAAAATTTAACTTTTAATTATCAAGGAAATAACGTTATCTTTTAGTTTGTGGTTAAATTTTTGCTATTTTATTAATATTTCCGATAAACTTATTTAATTATTAGTAGAAATTACTAAGGGAAAAGGGAACAGAGAAAAACAGCTGTTAAAATGGTAATATGGTCATGTGTTTAATGAAGAAAGCAAAGCAAACAAAAAAACACTACTTTTGCAACACCTCCCTTAACTAAAAACACAACAATATCAACTTTTTCTTAGTGTTGGTCATTAATATTGATTTTTAGCATTTTCAAAACTAAAACACACACACACACACACGAACACACAAAAACTTTTAAAGAAATTTCCACAAGAAAACTTCTTCATTCCCCAGAACAGTAGTTTATAATTAAAAAAAAGTAAAATTTCAATTTAATACTTACAGTAAATTACGCACATCACAGGGTCGACACATAAAAGCCGGTATCAGAACAATCGAATTGAAGGACACAAGTCCATAATAGATTAAAAATTTAAAATAATAACGAAATATATGACTGGTTTCATATAGAAATGGCAACATTAGTAAAACCATTAAACCGAACAGCTCAATATACGTTGTCATCTTGTAAAATTTTGTTTCTTTTTTTTCGAATTTCTATTTTAGTTTCTGTTTTTTTTTTTCTTTTATTGTATTAGAAATTTTTGGCGTTTTTTTTTATGTTACGTTTTTTATTTTCGTTCTTTTTTTTTTTGTTTGTTTTGTATAGAAAATTTGTTGGTTAAATGAAACCACGGAAACCGGGTTGAAGTGTAAAGGGTGGGTGGGGTTGTTGGTTGGTTGGTTTTCTCTTAAACGCTTAAGGTTTGTTTTCTTTCTTTTACATTAGCCTCACTTGTGATTTTCTGGAATGTTTATAAACTTTGTTGCTAATAGCTTAATAACATATTAAAGTTGCCGGTTAAAAAAAGTAAATTTATCAAAAAAATTTCAAGATTTCTTAAAAAAAACCCAAAAAATTTTACCATTTTTATATAAAATGTAATTTTTAAACATAATTTCAATAAAAACTTAAAAAAATTTGCAAAATAATTGAAAAAAATTAAATTCCTAAATTGGGTATTTAAAATCCCCATTTTGGGAATTCCAAAAAATGCTGCAAAACCTTGCAGGCTGAACTTAAACCACTCAATAAAACCTAGATTTAGCAAAAAATCTTAAAAAAGTCAAATTCCTAAAAAGGGTATTTAAAATCCCCATTTTGGGAATTCCATAAAATGCCGCAAAATCCTACAGGCTGAACTAAAACTACTTAATAAAACCTTAATTTAGTAAAAAATCGTCAAAAAGTCAAATTCCTAAATTGGGTATTTAAAATCCCCATTTTGGGAATTCAACAAAATGCTCTAAAAAATTACAGGATTAACTAAAACCAATCAATAAATCCTAAATTTTGCAAAAATCTTAAAAAAGTTAAATTCCTAAATTGGGTATTTAAAATCCCCATTTTGGGAATTCCAAAAAATTCTGCAAAAACTTGCAGGCTGAACTAAAACTACTTAATAAAACCTAAATTTAGTAAAAAATCTTAAAAAAGTTAAATTCCTAAAGTGGGTATTTAAAATCCCCATTTTGGGAATTCAATAAAATGCTGCAAAAGCCTACAGGTTGAACTAAAACTACTTAATAAAACTTAAACTTAGCAAAAAATCTTTAAAAAGTTATATTCCTAAAGTGGGTATTCAAAATTCCCATTTTGGGAATTCTACAAAATGCTGCAAAACCTTACAGGATTTCTTTAACCACTCAATAAAACCTAAATTTAGCAAAAAAATCTTTAAAAAGATAAATTCCTAAAGTGGGTATTTAAAATCCCCATTTTGGGAATTCCAAAAAATGCCGCAAAACCTTGCAGGCTAAACTAAAACTGCTTAATAAAACCTAAATTTAGCAAAAAATCTTAAAAAAGTCAAATTCCTAAAATGGGTATTCAAAATCCCCATTTTGGGAATTCGATAAAATGCTGTAAAACTCTAGAGGCTAAACTAAAACTATTTAATAGAACCTAAATTCAGCAAAAAATCTTTTAAAAGTTAAATTCCTAAAGTGGGTATTTAAAATCCCCATTTTGGGAATTCGATAAAATGCTGCAAAAACTTTACTGAATTACTTTAACCACTCAAAAAAAAAAACAAAAAATCTTAAAATATTGAAATTCCCATGGTGGGTATTGACAATTCCCTTGAATTTTATCCCGACAAGGGAAGTGTTGTCAATTTAGTGCTTTTTATGACAAATTTTTTATCAACTATTTAAGAATTTGCTAATTTTAAATATTTCTAAAATAGTTTTCCTATAAACTTTTTGAAAATTTGTTAAACTGTATCAACAGAGTTGCCACCTTTTTATTAAATTTAAAAAAAATTCTACTTTTAACATTAAAATATACTAAATTTGTAAAATATGTTTAAAATAAACAAAATTTTTAAAATGTGTTTTAAATTAACAAAATTTATGAAATAAATCTAATGAATTGTTATGGCAAGGTTGCCACATTTATCAAAAAATAATTAATTTTTTTTTTTAAAAAGTTACTAAAGTTTGCATACAATTTAAAATTTTGTTTAATTTTGCTATTTTTTTATTTTTTGCACAATTTATAAAAGATTTTTTATATATTTTAGTAATAGAGTTGCCACATTTTCTTTAAAATATTTTAAATTTGTAAAAAAACTAAGCCTTTTTAGGTTATAAATAGTAAGATATTTTAAACTTTGCTTTAATTTGATAAAATTTATGAAATTTAAATGAAAAACTGACACAGCGTTGCCACCTATTTCGATTAATGTTTTCAAATCACTAACATTTTTCAGTTTTTGTTTTACAAAATAATGTAATTTGATAATTTTTTTCTGTAACTTGTTACAATTTCAGAAATTTGCCTAAAATTAGTTAATAGAGTTGCCATATTTTTTATATTTAATATTAAAAAATCTAAAAAAAATTGTTCCCTTTTTATATACATACTGCTGAAATTTATTTAATTTTTTTATAATTTAATTTGTCAAAATATATTTACAAAGTTGCCACCTTTTATTTTGAACAAAATTTGAAATTTAAGAATTTTAATATAGAAAATATTGAAATTTAATTAATTTTTAATTTAAGTTGTTATTGTTCATTTAATTTTGTTATAATTTCTTAAATTTTTTTTATAATTTAATTTGTTAAAATATATTTACAAAGTTGCCACATTTTATTTTGAGCAAAATTTTAAATTTAAGTTTTTTTAATATAGAAAATATTGAAATTTAATTAATTTTTAATTTAAGTTGTTGTTTTTTACACAATTTATATAAATATTGCTAATAACTAAGTAACAGAGTTGCCACGTTTTTTTCTTTTTAAAAATTTTAAATTTATCACAAAGAAAGCAAGTTTAATTAAAAACTTATTTAAATAAGCCTTACTTTGTTACAATTTACAAAATTTTCTTAAAAAAAAGACATAGAGTTGCCACTTTTTTCGTTGAAAGTTTTCAAATTTTTTTATATAAAATTGAGTTCTTGAATCTGTTTTTTTATAACAATGTTGAGGGAGTTTAATAACAACATTTCTTAGTGATTATTTAAAATGTTGCTGGCAACATGCTGTTAATAAACATCATATGGGACAATTCTCTCTGCACTCTGCCCCTCTCTCTCTCTTTCTCACTCTCCTAACACTTATTTATAGTATTGTTATTAAAATTTATTTTAGTTTTAATTTTTGTTATTTTTTACAGAGAATTCATTATGTTTGTTGTAATTTCTTTGGACTAAAGAAATTATGAACCATAGGGGTTTTAAATAAACCATTCAGATTGGAAACTCGGGCAATAATTGCAGAGAATTTAACTGAATTTAAGTGAGGCGTTAATTTTTGAGAGCAGCAGATGCAGAAAAAAAAAGAAAACAAAACAACAGATGCAGGAAAGAAAAGCAGAATTAAAGAAAAGTCATTTAAAGGAAAATTAAACAACAAAAAAATCCAAATTAAAAAAAAAACACACACACACAAATCATAAACAAAAATTAATGATTAACAACAAGAAAATAGTAAAGATTTAATTAAACAATAATTTTGTAAAAAAGTAAATGTTTTTTGTTCTTGTTTCTTTTTCAGAAATCTTGAAACTTTTATATAATTTCTTTTCTCCAAAACACTTGTTAAAAGTTGTAGAAATACTTTTCATACATTTCTTAAAAAAGTTTGTTTTATTTTAATATTTAATTAAATACCGGCTTATTAATTATTTAAAGATTTTGTTTATTGGTTTCATTTTCTTTCTTTAATTGCTAAAAGATGTTTTATACTTCGTTGCTTTTTTTTTATTGGTTTCTGCAGTTTTCCCCACTTCTTTTGCACTTGTTTTTTCTTTTTTTTTAATTTAACTATTTATTGTAGACTTTTTCTTCTTCTTTAAGCAATTTACTTTTTCTTACTCTAAAACAACTTTTAAATTGTTTATTTATATTTTATATTTGTTTTAATTAAACTCATCACTTAATATTAAACACAAAACACAGTATGCCACAAAGAAATTTCTTTTTAATTAAAACATATTTTTTTATTTCTTCTACTTAAACTAAAATAAATTAAGCGGTTTCACGTTTTATACCTTATATAGTTTGCTCAATACTAACGCTACACATCAGTAAAATGTGCAAATACAAAAAAGAACAGTTCTTCTCCTTTCGCTTACAAACACAATTATAACCACAACTACATTTTTCTATTGTAAACAAAATTTTTCCCATAACAAACGCTCGCCGCTTAGCGCTGTCATTGTATTGCTTGGCATCTCTTTTCAAGTGTGTGTGTTTCTGTTTGTATTTTTACTCTCATATTTATCCGGTAGTATTGTTGTTGTTTTTGTTTTGTGATATGATGAAGAGCGCAACAGTGGGGTAGTTTTTATTTTGATGGCATTATGTTGCTAAGAAATGTTGCCAGATGTTAGTGTTGCTTAGTTAGTGCTAAAGTTTAAAGAAACAAGGGTAGGTTAAGATACAGACTAACTAACTAACTAACTAACTAACTAACTAACTAACTAACTAACTAACTAACTAACTAACTAACTAACTAACTAACTAACTAACTAACTAACTAACTAACTAACTAACTAACTAACGAAATAACTAACTAAATAACTAACAGACTATAGACTGTTCTATTGTCCAGACTAGAGAACGTTCTATTGTCCAGACTATAGACTATTCTATACTTAGTCCAGACTATAGACTGTTCTATAGTTCAGACTATAGACTCTTTTATAGTCCAGACTATAGACTGTTCTATAGTCCAGACTATAGACTGTTGTATAGTCCAAACTATAGACTGTTCTATATTCCAGACTATATACTGTTCTATAGTCCAGGCTATAGACTGTTCTATAATGCAGACTATAGACTGTTGTATGTATAGTCCAGACTATAGTCTGTTCCATAGTCCAGACTATAGACTGTTCTATATTCCAGACTGTAGACTGTTCTATAATGCAGACTATAGACTGTTCTATAATCCAGATTGTAGACTGTTCTATAGTCCAGACTATAGACTTTTCTATAATCCAGATTGTAGACTGTTCTATAGTCCAGACTATAGACTTTTCTATAGTCCGGACTGTGTACTGTTCTATAGTCCACACTATAGACTGTTCTATAGTCCAGACTATAGACTGTTATATAGTCCAGACTATAGACTGTTCTATAGTCCAGACTATAGACTGTTCTATAGCTCAGACTATAGACTGCTCTATAGACCAGACTATAGACTGTTCAGACTACAGACTGTTGTATAGTCCAGACTATAGTCTGTTCCATAGTCCAGACTATAGACTGTTCTATAGTCCAGACTATAGACTGTTCTATAGTCCAGACTATAGACTGTTCTATAGTCCAGACTATAGACTGTTCTATAGTCCAGACTATAGACTGTTCTATAGTCCAGACTATAGACTATTCTATAGCTCAGACTATAGACTGTTCTATAGCCCAGACTATAGACTGTTCTATAGTCCAGACTATAGACTGCTCTATAGCCCAGACTATAGATTGTTCTATAGTCCTGATTATAGATTGTTCTATAGTCCAGATTATAGACTGTTCTATAGTCCAGACTAAAGACTGTTCTATAGTCCAGATTATAGGTTGTTCTAAAAAAACTAAAAATTTACCGTTAAATAATAGTTTTCCAATAGTCTAGCGATTTTAACGCTAATTAAGTGATTTTACCAGCAAAACATTTCAAATTACCATACGGCAACTTTTTAAACAAATCAAACAGCATTGCCATCTAACATATGTTAGTAAACAGTATTATCAACAAGCTAATGTCAGTGTACAGTATTATCTGTTAGTTTTCTTTAAGACAACAGCTTTGCCGACAGCTAAATATAAAACGTTATTAATTAAATTGCATTCAAACAGCATTGCCAGCTGACATATGTTAGGAAACAGTATTATCAGCAAGCTAATGTCAGTGTACAGTATTATCTGTTAGTTTTCTTTAAGACAACAGCTTTGCCGACAGCTAAATATAAAACGTTACTAATTAAATTGCAAAAATTATATAAAAATTGTTAAAAATTATAGAATTTTTTGAGAAAATCAAGAAAATTATTAAAATTTAGCTAAGTTAAGTGGATAATTACCAAATTTCTTTGAATTGTATTTAAATAAAACATGTGTTTTGGTTTATTTTTTAATAATTTTGTTTTTTTTATTACATTTTACATGGATGTACATTGAAGGTATTTATGGTTGATTATTATTATTATTTTATTTAGTTGAGGGATAATGCTTAAATTAAATATGGTTTTGTTGTGGAAATTTTTAAATTAAATGTTTAATTTTTTTTGGTTTTTTATGTTTTGTGTTTGAATGTGTGTGTTTGAGAGGGGGAGGGGAGTTTTCAATAAATGTTTGATAGTTATATTTTTTTTATAGAATTTTTATATTAATTTTTTTTTAATGCTTGAGTTTTATTTTTAAAGAAATACACAATTACACAAATTACTGTTTAATTATAAATATGTTATTTTTGTTTTGTTTTTTTGGAATAAATTTAGGAATACATGTAAGTTTTTTTGTTTTATTTTTTATTAGTAAGTGCTTGTTTTTTGTTTAAATGTTTCAAATATTTTGTTTTGTTTTTTCAAAAGTTTTTTTTTTTTTGTTTTTGCTAAATATGGTTTATTTTTATTTTTTTGTTTATTTTTTATATAAATTTAGGTTTTTTTCTTGCACATATAAACATCAAATTATTATGGTTATAGTTATTTCTTTAAATTTTGTTTTGTTTTTTTATTTTTGTAACTGGGGGGTCTAGAGAAATTTATTTTGATTTTTGCTTATTTTTTTTATGGATAAATTATTATTATAATGGACGCAACATAAAATTGAAATAATTCCTTATTTTTTATTAGGAATTAAATTTTAGTTTATTTTTTTTTTTCAAATAGAAACTTTAGTTTTTTTTAGTTTAATTTTATGTGGAACTTAATTATGGTTTGTTTAGGTTTTATTTTATTTTTCTTTTTAATATTAAACTTTCTATAAATGCATTACAAATTTTATTATCTTTTTACATAAATATATGTATTAAATATAGTTTATTTTTTTATGTTTTAATTTATGAAAATTTGAGGTAGATTTTCTTTATTATTTTATTTTTTTCTTTAAATATTTCTTATAATTTTTTTATATTTATAATTATTTTTTTTTGTTTAAAGTTTTAAGTATACACACATTTAAAAAATATTGTTTTTTAGTATTTATTTCTTGTTTTTTATAAATTTATAAATTTTTTTATGGTAAATTGTATTTTGGCTTGTAAGTAGTAGTAGTAGTAAATAATTGGCTTAAGAGTTTTTAAGTTAATAATAAAATAAAAAACAAAAATTCGTTGTTTATAAAAAATATAAAAAAAAATTCTCAAATAAATGCCTAATTGAAGCACTTTGTTGAAAAAACAATCTTAAATAAAACTTTCTGTATAATTCTTAACCCCTTGAGAAACTATTTTTCGCATTAAAATCTCCAAAAACTTAAGAAATATCCAAATCTTACAGTTTTTTAATAATTTACTAAAAGATTTACTTATTTTAGTTGTTTATTTTATAATATTTCATTAAATTTGCTTAAAAACTTAAAAAGAAATCATTAAAATCCTTAATTTTTTTGTTTTTATTAAATATTTCTTAAAAAGCACACTTCCAGCTCTGTGAATTACTTATTTACATGTATTTACTAACGTTAAACACAATGTAAACAAAAATAAGTGCTGCCCAGTTTGCTTAAGTGCATAAAGAGTAAGCAAAACTCTTTTTACACAAAGCAAAACATTATAACGGTTTTACTAACAAAACACAATAAACACAATAAAAATAACAACTTGGCAGCACTTTATTTACACTATTAACTGCGAGACACACAGAGTAAAGAGAGAAAACTACAAAACAACAAAACATAAAAGAAATACTGTTAAAAACATATTGGCAGCACTTAAACAACGCTGTTAAATGAGAGCGCGAGAGAATGAATGTGAACATCAAGAAAACAAGAGAAAAAACATACAAAGTAATTGAAATATTAAATAAAAGGTTAATAAAATTGAAATTCTTAATGAAATTTAACATTAAAATACAAATATTTTTAAAAAAAAACTTTAATGAACAAAAATAGAGAGAAATAAAGTGGTGCCAAGTTTTAAGTGGACTACAAAATGTTTAAAATGTATAAAATTTAAAGAAAAATTACGGTTTCACTAAAAATTCGATACATTTTTCGTTTGAAGGTGCAGGTTTTCAACAAATTAAGAGCGACCGACTTTGAGTTTTGAAATTCTATAAAAAAAATCAAAATTTTCTACCGACTGAATAAAAATATGAGCCAAATAAAGTGCTGTCATGTCAAGAGAAATTGCTTCGCAAAAGGATCTCTGTATACCCCTGTGGTTTCACCTTAGAATAAATGCGAAATGAATGAATTTCTCTAGAATGAAACTGTTTTGCAAAAGAGTGTTCATATTCCCCTGTCCATGAAAATAGTGAAAACATTAGTTTCACTAAAAAGTTCTATATATTTCGAGTATGATTTTAAAATTTTTCTTTAAAATTATACATTAACTCTTCAAACTTGGTGGTTTATATTCTCCAAACTGTTTTAAACGCCTAAGTTATCAAAAAAAAAACTTGGTAGCACTGACAGGAGAGCAAGCGAACTGCCGGTAATGTTAAGAAAAAAAACAAACTTAATTGTTTAATTTTTATGGAATTTTAAAGAAAATAGGAAAATTAATAGTTTTGTTACAAAATATTTTAAAATTTTCAATGTTTTCCTCAAGCACACGCAAAATTATACTCTCTGAACTTGTTGTTTACAATTTCTAAACTTTTAAACGCTAAAGTTACTAACAGCAACTTGACAGCACTACTAATATGAGAGTAAAATTATGGTACTCTTTCAACGCCAATGTTAGTGCCGGTTCACACTAGAGAATAAGAGAATGAAACTGTCATTCTTATATAAATTTTAATGCAATTATGAAATTTTAAGGTTTTCTTAAAAGCTTTTTATATATTTCGAGTTTAACTTTTAGATTTTTTATGCAAATTTTCTTTCTTTGCTCTTTCAACTTTCCGCAGATGTGAATTTCGAACTGTTTTAAACGCCTAAGTTACAGATAACAACTTGGCAGCACTAATAAGATAGTGACACTGTTAGACCTGGTTCACACTAGAAAACTTTTTTTTGGGAAACTTTTGATTTTTGTGTGCGAGAAAGAAATATCAACCATCTCTTTCTCTCACACACAAAATCAAATGTTTCTCAACAAAAGTTTTCTAGTGTGAACCAGGTCTTGGCAATTTGTAAGACCTGTGTGAACCAGGTCTAAGTGTTTTAAACGGCTAAGTTACAAATAACAACTTGACAGCACTAAGAGGACTGTGAAACTGTCAGCAATTTGTAACAAAATGTATAAAACAACTTGGCAGCACTAATAGTATTGTGAAACTGTTAGCAATTTGTAACAAAACTATTTGTTGATTAAATACAAAGTTAATTAATTAATTTTAATAAAATTTAAAAAAATAAGAAATTTTAAAGTTTTATTACTAAAATGGAGTTTAAATTTGTTATCTTTTTAATTTTATGTAATTTTACGTATTTTTTTTAAAAACTTTCAACTAGCTTTTAAAAAACAAACTTGGCAGCACTTACTGAAGAGTGAAACTGTCAGCTGAGAAAAAAAGAAAACTAAATAACGGCAAAACAATGTAAATAGAAACAAAAAACTAGGAAAAGAGTAAAACTAACAAGAAAAAATTAACACTGAAAGAAATTATATGTTTAAAATGTGATAAAAAAATAAGAAAATAATTATTACAAACCAAAAAAATGTTTAAACTTTGAAATAAAAACAGCATTTTTCTTTTCGTTTTTTCGTTTTTTTTTTTACTTTTATATTTTTTTATTTTAAAAAAATATATAAAGTTTTACAGGTTTTTTTTTATATGAAAAAACAAAAAATATGTTATTCCATTAAATTCTTAAATTTTTTTGTTTTTTTTTTTGTTTTGGATAAAAATTATTAATGCTTGTTTTTGTTTTTTTTTTTTAATTATTAATAAAAATTAATAATAAAATAATTATATATTAAAATATAATAATAAAAATTAATAAAAAATTTACTTGTTGGTTTTAAAATATACAATAATTTTAAAAAGTTTTTTTTTTTTTTTTGTTTAAAGGATTTACAACTTATTTAAAAGATTATAAAATAAAAGTAATTTAATTATAAAGGTTTAAGTTTTGTGTAAAAAAATAATAAACGTTTAGTTTAAAGTAATAATAATAATAATAATAATTTGTAAATATTAAACGGCTTTAAAATTAAAAACTACTATCACACAGAAAAAAAACCGTTTAATATAAAACAAATCTTAAAAATTATATAATTTATTAAATAAAATATTTAAAAAAAAATAATAATTAACAAAACTACAAAAAAAAACTAATAAGGTAAATAAAATATTAATAAAAAAATTTAAATAAAAATTTATACTTCATTAGAAAAAAATCAAGGTTTTAAAACAATATTTTAAAAAAAAATTAAAGATTTTTTTTTAAAAATTCTTAGAAAATTTAAAAAATTTTTTTGTTTTAAAGAAATTTAGTGTTTTTTTAATTAAAATAAAAAAATAACTTAATAATTAAATGTTAAAAAAAATAAAAAAAAACTTCCACAAAACGGTAACTTTTTTTAAAAATGTTGTAGCTCAGTCTCCAGTTAAAATTACCGTTTATAGGGGTTTTTTTTCTTTAAGAGGGGAGGGTGTAGTTTTTAAATAAAAATTTTAAATTTTGCTTAAATATTTACATAAACAAATTTTAAACAAAAAGAAAACGGCTTAAATTTAAAGAAATTTTAATGTTAAAATAATTCCTTTATAGAGAAGTAGGGGGGGGGGGGAGGCTTTTAAATTTTTTAATTTAAAGTTTGAACTTTTTTGTTAAATTGTTGTTTTTTTTTTAGAAAAACATAATTCGTTGTTTTTTCAAAAAAAAAATTATTTTGAAATAAAAAAAATTTTTATGTTTTCAATATTTTTCATAAATAAATCTTAAATAGCCAATTATAATTTTGTGTTTAGTATTATTTTCTTTTTTTTCAATTTTTTAAGCCAATTAATTATTTATATATATTTTTAGTTTTAGTAGCTATTTTTTTTTTTAGTTTTTCTTTAGTTTTAGTTATAAGTTTTAGTTAATTTATGTAATTTTCCAAGTTAAATTGCTTAAAGTCTAAAAAAAAACATAAGTTTATTATAAAAAAAAATCATAATTTTATTGTTTTGTTTTAATTTCCACAAATTTTTCACAAAGATTTTTTTTCATTTTGTTAAATTTATTTCTTTATAAAAGTTTTCCTTTTTAGTTATTTTCTTTTTGGGGTAAATCAAGTGTTTTTTTGTTATTAGGACCAAATTTTTCACAAAGTAAACGGCAGTGTAGCTTTTTTCTTAAATTTAAAGAAAGCTTAGTTTTTTTTCACAGAATATTTATTGTTTTTCAAATAAATTCTTCAATTACTATGGTCATAGTTGTGTTTATAGTTTGAAAGTTGATAAAAATTAGCAAAATTATAAAAAAAGCAATTCGTTTTTCCATTTTCTATATATAATTTCTCTCAGTGTAATGAAATCCTTATAAAATTTCATAATATATTAACCTTTTTACTTAAATTGTGTTTTCAGAAAATATCTTCTGTTAAAATTTCTTTTAGTGTTAAATAAATAACAAACTAAACTTTAAACTTCATTTGGTTTACAAAAAACAACAACATTACATAATAATTTGTAAGGAAAAGAAGAAGAAAAGTTCATTACAAAAGGTTTCTCTTTAAAAAACCATTAAAAAACGTAAACATGCTTAACGCTTGTCATACAAACTTGGCAGCACCTTTTCTCATATGTTTATTTTCATTGAGGGCACCTACACACACAGCAACTTTTGTTTACAAAATGGTTTTGTGTTTTTGTTCTTCAACAAACATTAAGTGATTGTTAGAAACCTTAAGAAAATAATTTCTATTTTATAATTTAAACAAAGAAAATAACAAATATTTCTATTTTAATTCCTTTTTTTATAATTTTGCTTTTTTTCTCTTTTATTCCTGCTATTTTTTTGTTTCATTCTTTTTGCTACATCTGGCAAATGTTTGCGTCCTGGTTTTGTTTAAAGTTGGTTTGTTTTTGTTTTGTCTGTTGTCTATATGCTTTAGGCTTTCTTTTATGGCAGTTTTCTTCTATTTTCTTTTGCTTCTTTTCTTACAGTTTTCATTTTTTCATTCATTCATTCATGCTAGACCTGGTTTACACTAGTAAACTTTTGTTTTTGTGTGTGATTTTCATTCACACACAAAAATCAAAAGTTTCTCAGTGTAAACCAGTTCCTATATGTTTTTGTTATTTGATCTTTAACTTTCATATATTCCTTTTGTTTTTCTTTTTTGTTGTTGTTGTCATTTGTTATACTTGTTGTGGTTAGCTTTCTTTTCATTTCTT
Organism: Lucilia cuprina; assembly: GCF_022045245.1. Taxonomy (NCBI): domain Eukaryota; kingdom Metazoa; phylum Arthropoda; class Insecta; order Diptera; family Calliphoridae; genus Lucilia; species Lucilia cuprina. The sequence goes on from NC_060951.1 coordinate 6,566,889, forward strand.
TTTTTATTTTCAAATGGCGGCTATTGTTAAAGTTCGTTATTTTTCTATCTCTTAAACAATTCTTGAGACTTAACGTTATTTTTTTCTTTTTTTTTTTTGTAAAATAAATTAAAAAAAAAAGAGTTTTAGATTTTGTTTATCTTTAAAAAAAAGCAAATACTTTTTGTTTTTAATGTTTTTTGTACTTAATAAAGTGTTTTGTACATTTCTCAATTCTTTTTTTCCAAAAAAAAAACATAAAATTTTTATTAAAAAAATAAAACACACACACTTTTCTTTCGGTGTAAATAGAGTTGTTTTAAATGATAGTTTAAGACCTGGTTCACACTAGGAAACCTTTTTCTCAACAAAAGTTTCCTAGTGTGAACCTGGTCTAAGATTTGTAAACAAAACATAAGAGAGAGAGTGAGACACAAAAATGTCTTCTACTTGCAAACATCAGAAGTTGAGTTTGTTTCATCAGGCAAGGAAAATTTAGTATTTTAGTAGTCTAGATATTTCTAGACTATATTGTAGTCTTTAGACTAGGCTAGTCTATAGAATATTCTATGGTCAAGTCTAGTTTGTTTTATAGTCCTAGCCTAGACTTTATTTTAGTTTATAGACTATTCCATAGTCTATTATATATAGGCTTGTCTACAGTATAGTATTCTACATAGTTCAGTCTATAGGCTAGTCTGTAGTCTAGTCTATAGGCTAGTATGTAGGTTAGTCTCTGGATGGTCTGTAGTCTAGTCTATAGGCTAGTATGTAGGCTAGTCTATAGGATAGTCTGTAGTCTAGTCTATAGGCTAGTCTGTAGTATGGTCTATAGGCTAGTCTATATGCTAGACTGTAGTCTAATCCATTGGCTAGTCTGTAGTCCAGTCAATAGGATAGTCTGTAGTCTAGTCTATAGTCTAGCCAATAGACTAGGCTACAGACTACTCTGTAACTTAGTCTATAGGCTAGTCTATAATCTAGTCTATAGGATAGTTTGTAGTCTAGCCTATAGGCTAGTCTGTAGTCTAGTCTGTAGTATAATATAGTCTGTAGTCTATAAGCTAGTCTGTAGTCTAGTCTATAGGCTAGTCTGTAGTCTAGTCTATAGGCTAGTCTGTAGTCTAGTCTATAGGCTAGTCTGTAGTCTAGTCTATAGGCTAGTCTGTAGTCTAATCTATAGGCTAGTCTGTAGTCTAGTCTATAGGCTAGTCTGTAGTCTAGTCTGTAGTCTAGTCTATAGGCTAATCTGTCTATAGTCTAATCTATAGGCTAATCTGTAATATAGTTTATAGGCTAGTCGGTAGACTAGTTTTTATTCTAGTCTATAGTCTAATATAGGCTAGTCTGTAGTCTAGTCTATAGGCTAGTCTGCAGTCTATTCTATAGGCTAGTCTGTAGTCTAGTCTATAGGCTAGTCTGCAGTCTATTTTATAGGCTGGTCTGTAGTCTAGTTTATAGTCAAGTCTATAGACTAATACATAGTCTACTCTACAGTTTAGTCTATAGTCTACTCTTTAGGTCAGTCTACTCTATTCTCTAGTCTATTTTCCAGTCTATAGACTATTCTATAGTTAAGTCTCTAGTCTAGTTTATAGGTAAGTCTGTAAGCTAGTCTTTAGATTAGTTTGTATTCTAGTCTATAGTTGAGTCCGCAGACTAGTTTATAGTCTGCTCTACAGACAAGACTATAGTCTAGTATATAGTCGAGTTAGTTCAGTCTACACTATAGTAAAGTGTATAGTCTAGCCTATAGGCTAGTATGTGGTCTAGTTTATAGACTAGTTTGTATTCTAGTCTATAGTCTAGTACATAGTCTAGTCTACAGTTCAGTCTATAGTCTACTCTATACTCTAGCCTATAGTATAGTTTGTAGTCTATTTTATAGACTATTCTATTGTAAAGTCTATAGTCTAGTCTATAGTCAGGTGTGCAGTCTAATTTGTAGACAAGTCTAGTATATAGTCTAGTCTACAGTTTAGTCTATAGTCTACTCTTTAGTTTAGTCTACTCTATACTTTAGTCTTTAGCCTAGTTTGTAGTCCATTTTATAGTCTATTCTATAGTAAAGTCTATACGCTAGTCTATAGTATACTCCATAGGCTAATCTATAGTTTAGTCCAAAGACTTGTCGATAGTGTAGTCTATAGTTTAGTCCACAATCTAGTCTATTGTGCAGTTTATAGTCTAATCTACACTATGGACTAGACTGTAGTGTAGTATATAGTTTAGTCAGCAGTGTTGTAGTCTATAATATAGTTTATAGTTTTGTCTATAGTTATAGACTATTATGCAGAGAGAGAGCATAACACTCTCCCTAAGCTGCTAAAATTAACGGTTTGTTTTGTTTAGTCTATTTTATAGTCAATCCAGTCAATAATAGACTAGACTGTATTGTAGTCTATGGTGTAGTCTTTAGTGTAGTCTATAGTTTTGTCTATTGTTTAACCTTTAGTCTAGTCTACAATTTATGTTATAATCTAGTCAATAGTTTAGTTTATAATCTAGTCTATTTCATTATCTTGTTATTTCAAAATTTCAATTTTCCAAGCCTGTTGTGTTTTATTTTGTTTGAGTGGGAGACAGAGAGAGATAGAGAGCCTGACACTCTCCCTAAGCTGCTAAAATTAACGGTTTGTTTTGTTTACTTTTTCTTGCAGCAGTTTGTTTTGTTTAAAACTCTGTGGGAGAGTGTCATAGCGAGAGAGAGAGTAACAGTGTGAGCTAGTGTTTGTGTTTTTAACGTTAAGTTAGCTGTAGTAAACTTGTGCGCAATTCCTGTTGGTTTTTTTTAGGTTTTGACTGTAATTGTGTGATATTTATAGCTTTTAGGTTATATTTTGCTTTAGTTTTAAAACGTTGTTAATGTTTTTTTTAAAATAATTATTACTTTAAGCAGTTTTTTTCTTCCACAATAAAATAGAATAAAAAAATTTTTATATAAAATAAATATTTTTCTTTTAAATAAAAATATTATCACACATTTAGCTTGTTTTTTTTTGGGGTTTTTAAGAAATATATAACTCTTCAGTACTTGGCACATCTTTTGTAGTTATTATTAGTTTTTTTTTTAATAATAACTTTTTTAACCACAAAAAAGTTAAGTAAAAAAATAACGTTGGTTTTTTTTTTGTTAAAATACTTTTTTAAATAGCCTTCCATAATTAACAAATTTTTACCGGTTTTTTTCTCTAATAAAAAAACAATTAAAAAAATTATTTAACTTTTAAAAAACCGGATTTTTTTTAACTAAGTTTTAACTGCCCAAATAAAAATATTTTTTTTTTATTAGAAAAATATTTTCATGTGTCTGTTACTTTTTTTAAAAAAGTTTTTTTCCTTCTTTCTGTTTGTCTCGCTTTTTCTTTATAAATAAATTATACTTTAGTATAATTGTTTTTTTTAATTTATAATAAATATCTTATTACTTTGTTATTTTAAAAAATATATAATAATTGTTATGCCTACTTGGTAAATAATTATTATTTACAAAAAAATTTTTGTTTTTTTTTTACTTAAAAATTTTTGTAAATTTTTTAAGTTAAAAAAAATTCAAAAAAAAAAAAAACTTAAATATTTAATTGTTCTTTTAAGTTGTTTTTAACATCTTACACTAAATACCCATTATCATCCTTGTTCTTAGAGTTTTGTTTTTTTTTTAAATGTTAAACCAAATTTTTTAACATTTTTTTTTGTTTTTAAACGAAATAATTTTTGGAATTTTTTAATTTGGTATTAAATTTTTTAACTTGGTTAAGTTTTCTTAAGTTTTATAATTTTATTTATAAATTAATTTTGTTTTAAGGTGGTAATTGTTGTTGTTGTTTTCTATTAAGGGTAATTGGCGTTTATTGTTGTTGTTTTTTTAGGTAAGAGTTTTTTCTTTAAACCGTTTGTAATATAGATTTTATATATTTTTTATAAATTTCCTTTAATTTGAGATTTTTTGTTGTTGTCAATTTTTGTTTATTTTTTTTTGTTCTTAAAGAAAATTTTTTATTTTTGTTAAAAAGAAGTCTTCTTTTATTTCAGCAAATGTTGTTAAATTTTTATTTATTTATTTATTATTTCAGTTTATAAAAAAAAACAAATTGTTTTATAGATTTAAAAAAAATCTAAAATTTTAACAATTTTTTTTTTTAAATCTTGATTTTTTTTAATCTAAGAATTTTTTTTTTTTGAAAAATCCTAAATTTGTTTTGAAAGATCTTGATTTTTTTCAATTTTCCAAGAAATTTTTTATTAAAAATTTAGATTTTTTAAATTTTCCAAGAAATTTCAAAAAAATTTTGATTTTTTTTTTAAATTTCCAGAAATTTAAAAAATTTTTGATTTTTTCAAATTTCCAAAAATTAAAAAAAAATGCTTTTTTTCTAACAATTTGTTTAATGCTGTTGTTTTGTCGTTTATATTACTTTTGTCAAAATTAAATTGAAAAAAGAAAAGAATTAAAACAAATTTAAAACAGATTTAAGCAAATTTTCCCAATATTACAAAATTTTTAAACTCATTTTTTATTTTTGAATTTTACAAAATTTTAAAACATTTTTTTTAGATTTACTTTTTATTTCTGAATTTTAAAATACTTTTTATTTAATTTTTTTGAATCCATAATTTTAGAAAATTTTTAAATATTTTTTTTATTTCTGAATTTTAGAAAATTTAAAGTATTTTTGAAATTTTTTGATTTTCTTAGTTTAGTGCACGTCTTTTTAAGGAAAATCTACTTTTATTCGTTTTATTTTTTAAGAAATTCGCTTCTTTTAAAAAGAAATCTACTCTGTTTAGTACTTCTTTAAGCAACTCTGCCGTTGTTTTTCTTCTTATGCTTTTTAAAGAAATCTTCAAAATTGTCGTTTTATTGTATCTTTATTCTCCTTTCTAAAGAAATCTTCATTTATTCGCTTCTTCCTTAAGAAATCTACTCTGTTTAGTACCTTTTTAAACAACTCTGCCGTTTTGTCTAAAGAAATCTACTTTTATTCGCTTCTTAATTAAAAAAAATCGATTGTTAAACAAAACTGCCGTTTTGTTTACGTTCTTAGACGAGCTGTCTGCTCTTTATTCTCCTTTCTAAATAAATCTTGATTGATTCGCTTCTTTCTAAAGAAATCTTTACTGTTTAGTCCCTTAATAAACATATCTGCCGTTTTGTTTACGTTTTTCGTCGAGCTGCTTGTTCTATATTCATTCTTCATTCTACTTTCTAAAGAAAATCGACATGTATTCGCTTCTTTCCAAAGAAATCTTTCCTTGTTAAACAGCTCTGCCATTTTATTTATATTTTTACTCAAGTTATCTGCTAATATTTACCTTTATTTCTCCTCTCTAAAGAAATTTTACTTTTATTCGCTGCTTTCTAAAGAAATCCTCTCTGTTTAGTACTCGTTTAAACAACTCTGCTGTTTTGTTTACGTTTTTAATCAAGCTGCTAAAATTTACCTTTATTTATGTAGGTGTAAGTGTATTACACTATTGTTCTGTTTTGGTTTCTAAGTCAACTTTCTCTCTCTCTCTCTCTCCTTCTTTCATATAAACATAACTCTCTGCTAGTATTGTTCAAGTACGAGTATATATTAGTTTTGTTGTTGTTTTTAGTAAGTAAATAAAGGTAAACATTGCATTGCATTAGTAAAACCGAAGTGTTGCTTTATGCTCTCATTCTGTTTACGTTTTTTGTTTTGCTGCTCTCAGTATTTTGTTGTTTATGTTTGTGTGTATAAGCAAGTCTGTTGATGTTTTGCTGCCTGCTAGTACTGTTTATGTTTATCAGCATGTTTGTTGTTGTTTGTTTTGAATAGAGGAAAACAGTCAGCTGTTTTGTTTTAAATTGATTTGAGCTGTCGATTTGTTTAGTTTTTTTTTTTGTTATTATGCTCTATCTAGTACTGTTTATGTTAAACAGCTAGTTTGTTGTTGTTTTAGCTTTGTTTTTCTGTTAGAGTGTTGCCGTACAACTAAATAAAAGCAAACAGTCAGATGTTTTGTGTTTATAAGCAAGTTTGTTGTTGCTGTTGTATTTAGCTTCGTTTTGCTGTAACGAATGTTGCCTTACAACTGAACAAAGTTAAACATTCTGTTGTTTTGCCATATTGTTGACTCTATGCTTTTCGTTTCATTTACATTGTATGTTGTTTTAGTTTTGCTGTTAAAATGTTGCTGTACAAGTTAATGAATGTAAACATTATGTTTTTTTGCTTTTTTCTCTCTGTTTTCATTTAGTAATATATGTTGTTGTTTTTAGCAATATTGTTGTTAAAGTTTTGCTGTGTGAAATTGAAGTTAAAAATTCTGTTGTTCTCTGTTTATATTGAGAAATGCTTGAGTGTAAAGCAGATGATGTTAGCTGTTAAAGTGTTGCTGTGAAACAATAAAGCTGCTGTACAAGTTGTTTTTCGATTGCTGGAGTGTTTGCTTCGACCAGCAAATGTGTATAAACAAATTGATGTTACTGTAGGACATGCGCTGTTGTGTTTAATACAGCAAAGTGGTTTAGTTTATGAACATGTTACTGATGTTATATTTTGTTGTACTAGAACTTGAAAGATGTTTTTCTAAAGCAGCTTTGTTGTTCAACAATGATTAACATAAGCTGTTTTAGTTAGCATGTTGTTTGTTCATGTTATTTTCTTTTGCTGGTGTGTTTAAATGTTTATAAACTTGTTGTGGCTGCTATTGTTGTTGTGTTGGAATAGAAGAACTTGAAAACACACCTTTAAATGTATACAAACATGTTGTTGCTGCTGTTGTTGTTGTTGGAATAGAAGAATTTAAAAACACGTGTTTTTTCCTAAAGCAAATCTGTTGTTCTGTAAAGCAGTCTTGCATGTTGTTAACTTTAGCTGCAGTGTTTAAAAATGTTTGTAAACATGTTGTTGCTGCTATTTGTGTTGAAATAGTTCGAATAGGAAGTTGTTTTTTTTATAAAACAACTTTGTTGTTAAAGTGTTGCTGTTTGAAGACAAAGTTGAATATTAAATGTATTGCTGTGGAAATTAGTCGTGAATGTTGTTTACATTTGTTGAAGTTTTTAAATGTTTATAAACATGTTGCTGCTGTCAAAAATAGTAGTAACTTTGTTGTTAAAGTGTTGCTGTTTGTAAACAATCAAGAATATTTGATGTTTTGCTGTTGTTTACATTTGCTGCAGTTTTTAAATGTTTATAAACATGTTGCTGCTATCAAAAATAGTAGCAACTTTGTTGTTAAAGTGCTGTTTGAAAAAAATGTTGAATATTTGATAATTTGCTCTGGAAATTAGTCGTGCATGTTGTTTATATGTGCTGAAGTTTTTAAATGTTTATAAACATAATGTTGCTGTCAAAAATAGTTGCAAATTTGTTTTTAAAGTGTTGCTGTTTAAAAACAATGTTGAATATTTGATATTTTGCTGTGGAAATTAGTGGTGAATGTTGTTTACATTTGCTGAAGTTTTTAAATGTTTATAAACATGTTGCTGCTGTTAAAAATAGTAGCAACTTTGTTGTTAATGTGTTGCTGTTTGAAAATAAACAAGAATTTTTTATGTTTTGCTGTGGAAATTAGTTGTGCATATTGTTTACATTTGTTGAAGTTTTCAAATGTTTATAAACATGTTGCTGCTGTCAAAAAAAAGTTGAAACTTTGTTGTTAAAGTGTTGCTGCTGCCAAAAATAGTAGCAATTAGCCAGCCGTATAGTTTTGAGAAGTAAAAAGGTCTTGTTTTAGCTTTAAAAAGTGTTTGAATGTTTGAAGAAATGTTTATAAACATGTTGCTAAAGTTACAAACTAAAGCGGTGGTATTGTTTTAAAGTTAAGTAATGAAGATTGTATGTTAAACAAAATGTTTTTTTAAAATTTGTTGCAGAGGTAAAATCAAAAAAGTTTATAAACATGTTGCTACTGTGCCTATAAACAAGAGAGAGAGAGTCACGCAATGAAATATTTAGCTTTAGCATGTTGTTGAGTGTTTAAGGCAAATGTTTAGCAACATGTTGCTAATGTTATTCTTATTAAATTTGGGATTTTGTTTTATAAAAATTTATAGATTTTAGGAGAATGATGCTTAACCTTTGTTGATGTTGTTGTTTTTAAGCAACATTGTTGCTTATGTTGTTGTTGTTTTTAAGCAACATTGTTGCTTATCAAAAAAAAGTGAGAAAATTTTGTTGTTGTTGTTTTTTCTTCTTTTATTATTTAAATTTGTTTTAATTCTTTTCTTTTTCAATTTTTTTTCTTTTTCTTGAAGATTTTGTGTAGTTGTTGTTTAAATGTATTTCAGGGTTTTGTTTTTCTTTGCAGCTTGATTTGATATGATTTTTTTTTAGTTTTTTTATATAATATTATAGAAGTTGTTTTAGTTTATAATAAATCTTGCTTTTTTTTGTATTATTTGTAGATTGTTTGTGGTTGTTGTTTTTTATTTATATTTAAAGTTTTATTTTAATTATTATTTATATTATTTATATAATTAGAATTATTTTTTTTAGGTTATAGTTATTTTTTTTTTATAAATTTTTTTCATATAGTTTTTTTTTAATGTTTTTTTAGTTTTTTTGTTTATAGAAGATAATGCACTTACATTGAGGTATTTTAATTACTGGTTTTCATTTCTTTTTCTTTTTTTAAATAGTTTTTATATAATTTTTTTTTGTTTATTAATTAAGCAAAAAAAAAAAAAAAAGAAAATAAAAACTTTTTTTTAGAATTTCAAACCAAAGTTTTTAATAAAAAACTTGTTCGCTGTAAGTGTTTTTTAAGATTTTTTTTGTAAAAAGAAAGAGTTGCCAAAAAACGTTTTAAGTTAGAAGAAAATTTTGTTTTGAAATTTAATTTTGTGTTGAAAAAAAAAAAAAAAAAATTTATGCCGAAATGTTTAAAGATATTTTTTTTTTTTATAAAAAAAGAAAAACTTGAGCTAATTATTTAAAAAAAATGTTATAATTTAAGCTAAAATAATATTTATTACTCTATATTTAATAAAAAAAAATATTTTATGTATAAAAACTCTTATTTTTTTCTTTAAATTATAGGAATTATATTGAGGGGTTTTCTTTTTTGTTTAATAAAATTGTTTAAAACTTTAACGGAAACTACTTTACTAGTTATTTTTTTTTATAAAAAAAAATTGTATATATATAAAAAAACAAGGCTATTGTAGTTTAATAAAAAAAAAAAAGATTTGATTGTTTAATGCTCTGGGTTTTTTTGGGATATGGTTAAGTTACTATTTTAAATAAAAAAAAATCGGGGGTTTAAACAGAAACCTTGTTTTAGCTAATACTTAAAGGTTTCAACATTAATTTAAAACCTGTTTAAAAACAGAGTTTCTTTTCAAAAATTAGTGGTTCTATTGCTTTTCTTTTCATTTCATATAAAATTAGTTTAGTTTCTTTTTAACAAAAATTTAATTAAAAATTAGAAAACTAAGAAAAAAAAAAATAAAATAATAAACATTACAATACATTTTTTTTAACAAATCAATTAACATTTCAGCACCGTTTTAAGGCAAACACTTGGGAGTTTTTTTTTTTCTTTATAAAGGATAGAGAAAGAAAAAGTTTTTTTTTATAAATTTTTTAATTTGACACACATTTTTTGTTAAAAAAAAAAAATTAAAAAAACATAAAGCTTTTAGTTTTAAACATTCAAAACCTTGCTCTTTGCCAACTGCTTAAGTGTCTAAACATAAAACGTTGAAGCAAAAGTTTAGAAACCTTTTGCTAAAGCTAGCAAAAAGCAGCTGCAAGGTAAGTATTTTAATTTAGGGAAAAATTAACATTTTCTCGTTTTTAAAAACATTTTTTTACTTTCAATTAAATGCTTAGGTGTTTGTACAATAAACATTTAAGCAAATGTTTATAAACATATAGTGAAAGCTAGAAACAATAGCAGAAAGGATGTTATATTATTTTGAACACAATTTTTTAATTAACTCTCTCAATTTTGATTTAATACTTCCTTAACTCTTTGCTCGGTATGCTTAGGTGTTTAAACATAAAACGTTTAAGCAAATGTTTATAAACATATTGTTAATATCAGCAATAGTATAACAAAGACTGCAACATTGTTTTTAGACTCATTTAAGTTTGTTATCTTGTTGTTGAACATATTTTCTTACTCTCTGCTAAATGCTTAAGTGTTTAAGCAAAAAAACGTTAAAGCAATTGTTTAGAAACATGTTGCTAATGTTAGCGGCAATATGACAAAGACTGCAACATTGTTTTTAGTCTCATTTAAGTTTGATATTTTGTTGTTGAACACATGTTCCTACTCTCTGCTGTATGCTTAAGTGTTTAAGCAAAAAAAACGTTAAAGCAAATGTTTAGAAACATGTTGCTAATGTTAGCAACAACATGACAGAAACTGTAATAATGTTGTAAAAGTCATTTAATGTTAGCAAAAGTATGACAATGTCTGCAACATTGTTTTTAGACTCATTTAGCTTTGATATATTGTTGTTAAACACATTTTAAGCAAAAAATGTTAAAGCAAATGTTTAGAAACATGTTGCTAATGTTAGCAACAATATGACAAAGACTGGTATATTATTTTTAGACTCATTTAACTTTGATATCTTGTGGTTAAACACATTTTCTTACTCTCTGCTGCATGCTTAAGTGTTTAAGCAAAAAACGTTAAAGCAAATGTTTAGAAACATGTTGCTAATGTTAGCAACAGTATGACAAAAACTATAATATTGTTTTTAAACTCATTTAAGTTTGATATCTTGTTGTTGAACACATTTTCTTACTCTCTGCTGTTTGCTTAAGTATTTAAGCAAACAAACGTTAAAGCAAATGTTTAGAAACATGTTGCTAATGTTAGCAAAATTATGACAATGACTGCAACATTGTTCTTAGACTTATTTAGATTTTATATATTGTTTTTAAACACATTTTAAGCAAAAAATGTTAAAGCAAATGTTTAGAAACATGTTGCTAATGTTAGAAACAGTATAACAAAGGCTGCAACATTGTTTTTAGACTCTTTTAACTTTGATATCTTGTTGTTGAACACATTTTCTTAATCTCTGCTGTATGCTTAAGTGTTTAAGCAAAAAACGTAAAAGCAAATGTATAGAAACATGTTGAGGTTGTAAAAAACAATAAGAGACTAAGAAAAAACCACAAAAGAGTAAGAAAATAGTTTAAAGTTTTGGTTTTATGTTTAGTTTTTGTTGTTTTTCTTGTGTTGAGAAACATGTTGCGAATGTAATTTTATGTTGCAGAAGCACACAACAAAGAAGTTTTATCTACAACAACTTTGTTGGTCACTATTGCTATAAGAAAACAATAGAAAACTTTTATTGGCTTGCTTAGCAGAGTGATAGGACATGTTGTTTCTGTTTGCTGCTGAGTTGAAATGTTCATAAACATGTTGCTAATGTTAAAAACACTAGCAGAAAGTTATTTATATTATTTTAAGGAGAAAGAAGGCAATAAAATTAACAATTTTGTTTAGTTTTGTTTGAACATTTGAAAAAGTGTTTAGAAACATGTTGCTAATAACATTTTATGTTGCAGTAGATGTAAACGGGCGTTTCTTTCTATAAAAACTTTGCTTTTAAATGTTGCGTTGAGAAAATAATGTAAAACATTTGCTGTTTTACCTAAATGGTTGGTCAGACATGTTGTTTCTGTTTGCTGGTGAGTTAAAATGTTTATAAACATGTTGTTAATGTTAAAAACACTAACAGAAAGTTATGTATATTGTTTTGAAGAGTAAAAAATGTTTAGAAACATGTTGCGAATACCATTTTATGTTGCAGTAGAAGTTTTTTCTATAAAAAACTTTGCTTTTAAATGTTGTTGTAAGCAAATAAAGTTAAACCTTTGCTGTTTAGTGTAGCAGTGAGGTTATAGTTGATTTTTCTTTAGGTTGAAGTGTTAAAATGTTTATAAACATGTTGCAAGTGCTAGAAATACTAGCAGAAAGAAAACTAGGTTGTTTTAAAGAACGAGAGAGTAAAGGACATTACAATTAGCTTTAATTTTAGTTTAAACATTGAAACAAATGTTTATAAACATGTTGCTGAGGTCAGAAATTGTGGTAAAGCAATGTTTTTATGTTTTGCTTTATATTTTCTAAACAATTTTCTTTTTTTAACAGTTTTAAACACTGTTTAGATGTAAAAGTGTTTTGTTTATGTGTGTGTGTAACTTTTTCTAAACAAATACCAGAATTAGAGTGTTTTAAATTGTTATGTTTTTTGTGTTTTCTTGTTGATATTTTTAGTTAATTTTTTTTAAATGTTTACGGCTTATAACTATTTTTTTTTTTTAATTTTAATGCTATTTTTGCAGGATTTTTTTTTTATATAAATTAAATTTCTTTTTTATGTTTTTAAGAACTTATAAAAAAGAAATGTTTGTTTTTCTGTCATTCTTTCATATTTTAAGTAAAGTTTTTTTTTCTTTCTATATAATTTTTAAATTTTCCAAAAATTGTTTGTTTTAGTTTATATTTATATAGTTTTTTAAATATTTTTCCAAAATTGTTTTTTTTTTTTGTTGTTGTAAGCAAGCTTTATTACTATTTAAAAGTGTTGTTGTTGGGTTTTTAGAGACAGTTTTTATTTATATTTCATAAAAATTTTGCCAAAAAGTATTTTTGTTTTAAATATATTTTTCCACCTTTTTTTGTTTTAAATATTTTCCAAAAAAAAAAAGAAATTTTGTTTTGTTTTGAAAAAAATTTTTAAATTAAAATAAAAAAAAATAATTTTAAAGAATTCTTTGCTGTATTAAGAAAAAAATGTTTATATAAATTTATATGTGAAAAAAAATTATTACTTAAAAACGAGGTTTGACGAGTAAATTTAATAGAAAAGAAAAATAGTTTAAAAAGATTATTATTCTTAACGGTTTGAGGGGGGAGGGGACAGTGGGGTGTTGTGTTTCTTTATATAAATTTAAACAGAAAAAAATATGTTTTTTTTTTAATAATAAATTTTTTAAAATAAAAAAATTAAAGTTTAATAAATGCTTTTACACCCACACTCTACTCTTACTGATTTGTACTCGCACCCGGCTGTTGTTGCTGCTGCTGTTGTTGTTGTGATGATTGTTGCTGTTGTTGTTGCTGCTGCTGTTGTTGTTGTTGCTGTTGTTGTGACCCACTACCCGAAGAAGTTTGAGCAACTTGTTGCTGTTGTTGTTGTTCTTTGGCAGCTTTTTGTTTTTTGGTAACGGGTGGTGGGTTTGTAGACAACATCATGGCTCTAATACGTCTTTGAGCCGACTGTAATTTAATGGAAAAAAGTTAACATTAAAAGATTTTCCTTTTTATAAGATCAAGCTAAAACAGAACTAGAACAGAACTAAAACAGAACTAGAACAGAACTAGAACGAAAACAGAAAAGAACTAGACAGAACTAGAACAGAACTAGAACAGAACTAGAACAGAACTAGAACAGAATTAGAACTGAACTAGAACTGAACTAGAACTGAACTAGAACTGAACTAGAACTGAACTAGAACAGAACTAGAACTGAACTAGAACAGAACTAGAACAGAACTAGAACAGAACTAGAACAGAACTAGAACAGAACTAGAACAGAACTAGAACAGAACTAGAACAGAACTAGAACAGAACTAGAACAGAACTAGAACAGAACTAGAACAGAACTAGAACAGAACTAGAACAGAACTAGAACAGAACTAGAACAGAACTAGAACAGAACTAGAACAGAACTAGAACAGAACTAGAACAGAACTAGAACAGAACTAGAACAGAACTAGAACAGAACTAGAACAAAACTAGAAAAGAACTAGAACTGAACTCGAACTGAACTGAACTAGAACTGAAATAGAACTGAACTAGAACACAACTAGAACTAAACTAGAACAGAACTAGAACAGAACTAGAACAGAACTAGAACAGAACTAGAACAGAACTAGAACAGAACTAGAACAGAACTAGAACAGAACTAGAACAGAACTAGAACAGAACTAGAACAGTACTAGAACAGAACTAGAACAGAACTAGAACAGAACTAGAACAGAACTAGAACAGAACTAGAACAGAACTAGAACAGAACTAGAACAGAACTAGAACAGAACTAGAACAGAACTAGAACAGAACTAGAACAGAACTAAAACAGAACTAGAACAGAACTAGAACAGAACAGAACTAGAACAGAAAGAGAACAGAACAGAACTAGAATAGAACTAAAACAAAACTAGAACGGAACTAGAACAGAACTAAAACAGAACTAGAACAGATCTAGAACAGAACTAGAATAGAAATAGAACAGAACTAGAACAGAACTAGAACAGAACTTGAACAGAACTAGAACAGAACTAGAACATAACTAGAACAGAACTAGAACAGAACTTGAACAGAACTAGAACAGAACTAGAACAGAACTAGAACAGAACTAGAACAGAACTAGAACAGAACTAGAACAGAACTAGAACAGAACTAGAACAGAACTAGAACAGAACTAGAACAGAACTAGAACAGAACTAGAACAGAACTAGAACAGAACTAGAACAAGAACAGAACTAGAACAGAACTAGAACAGAACAGAAATAGAACAAAACTAGAACAGGACTGGAAAAGAACTAGAACAGAACTAGAACAGAACTAGAACAGAACTAGAACAGAACTAGAACAGAACTAGAACAGAACTAGAACAGAACTAGAACAGAACTAGAACAGAACTAAAACAGAACTAGAACAGAACTAGAACAGAACAGAACTAGAACAGAAAGAGAACAGAACAGAACTAGAATAGAACTAAAACAAAACTAGAACGGAACTAGAACAGAACTAAAACAGAACTAGAACAGATCTAGAACAGAACTAGAATAGAAATAGAACAGAACTAGAACAGAACTAGAACAGAACTAGAACAGAACTAGAACAGAACTAGAACATAACTAGAACAGAACTAGAACAGAACTAGAACAGAACTAGAACAGAACTAGAACAGAACTAGAACAGAACTAGAACAGAACTAGAACAGAACTAGAACAGAACTAGAACAGAACTAGAACTAGAACAGAACTAGAACAGAACTAGAACAGAACTAGAACAGAACTAGAACAGAACTAAAACAGAACTAGAACACAACTACAAAAAAACTAGAACTAAACTTTAGTTCAAACAGTAGTCAAGTTTTAATCTTTTATAGTTTTTGTTATTTTAAACCTACCTGTACACTGTAGAATGGTCCAATAATGTGTACGGGTGTTTCTTCATCACCGCCCGATGCTGGCGCCAGCGCATGTTCGGGCAATTTGATAACACTGCCAGTGACACGTTGTAATTCACGTACATTTTGGCCACCCTTGCCAATAATACGTCCCACCTTTAACACAAAATAAGTAGAAATTTATTAGAAATTTGTTTTAAAATACAAGTGAATGTTTTTCAAACCCACCTGTGAGCTGGCCACTAAAATTTCGACAGTCAATCGAACATCATCGGTGCCGCACATGAAACCTTCTTCACGCATTTTCTCAAAAATCATATATTGAGCCTTCCACTGACCCTCCGGAGTACCCACTATGGTAACCTTACGTTCTGTCTGCTGTTCCGCCGGCTTATCATTGTCGAGAGGTGCGATCTTAAGAGATGCATTCGAGAAACGCATTATACTGCGTATGTGCGAACCCTTAGTACCGATAATAGCACCCACAGCATTATTGGGTATATAGAGGTATGTAGTCTCCTGCATATCATTGGGGAAGACGGGCGGCACTACGGGGGCGGGTGTCTTCGTTAGTGGGAATCCAGGGCAGGGTGCATAAGGCATGCTAGGATTGAAAATCATGCCATTGCCCGGTGTGGACATCATGGCCATAGGTGGTAGCCCGGGGAACATAACACTTTGTGGAGCCATAGCTTGCAAATCATTCTCATAGCTTTGACGCAGTTTAGAGCTAATTTGATTTTCGGCACGCGACATATTATCGATGGCGCCCTTAACCGTTATAATGCGTTCCAAATTAAAGCTGTTAATGTCATTAATGGAACTAACGGTAATCTTAGTATCGGTTTCTTGCATAATGCGTTTAATAGTGTTGCCATTTTTGCCGATAATACGGCCAATTAAATTATTATGGGCCAAAATTTTTAAACAAATTTCCCTGGAAAAGTAAAATATTCGTTTTTCTATAGAAAAATATATGAAAAAAAATTCATTCTTCTTACCCCTTATTTGTGGCATTTGCTTCCTGTTGCATCACCTCCAATATACGTTTACAAGCATTTGTACAATTCTCAGGATTGCCATAGATTGTTATGGCCTTTTCCAGTGAACCCACATTCTCCTTTCGATGTACATCGACACGAGCACGACTTTGTTGTGTTATAGTGCGTATAGTACTGCCCTGGCGGCCAATAATGGCTCCAACCATTTCACTTTGCACTAAGATGCGTAGCGGAAAGTCCGCTTGACGACCGGGACCTGGCATACCGGGATATGGATTACGTTGATTGCGTTGAGTGCGACGTTGATTTTTATCTAGCTGTTCGGCGTGTAATTTATTACCTTCGAATTCAACACCGTTTAAACCACCAGCAGCTCTAAAACGATAAAAGAAAATTATGGAAATTATTAGTAAAATTTTAAGAAAATTTTTAAATTATTTTTAAAGAAAAAATTTCAATTTGAATTTGAATTAAATGAATTGAAACAAAACACTTTCTGGATTTTCTTAATTCTTCCAAATATCCTCTCTTCTGCTTAAGTGCTAAAAATTTCATTCTGTTTTGCTTTAATGTTGTTTTAAAGAAACTTTTTCAGTTTTTTTTAAAGTTACATGTAAAAATCTGTAGCCTAGCCAATAGTCTAGTCTATAGTATAGTCTATACAATAGTCTAGTCTATAGTGTAGTATATTGCCTAGTCTATATTCCCGTCAAAAGTCCAGTCTATTATCTAGTCTATAGTCTACCCAAAAGTCAAGTCTACAGTCTAGTCTATAGTCTAGTCTATAGCCTAGTCTATATTCTAGTATATATTTTAGTATATAGTCTAGTTTACAGTCAAGCCCATAGTCCAATCTATAGTCTAGTCTATAGTCCAGTCCATAGTCTAGTCTTAAGTCTATTCTAGACTATTGTCTAGTCTGTAGTCTAGTCTCTAGTGAAGTCAATAAAGCAGTCTATAATCTAGACTGCAGTCCAGTATAAAATCTAGTATATAGTCAAGTCTATAGTCAAGTATATAGACTAGTATATAGTCTATTCTATAGTCAATATTATAGTCTAGTCTATAATCAATATTATAGTCTAGTCTATAGTCTGTAGACTAATCTATAGTCTAGTCTACAGTCTACTCCATAGTCTACTCAATAGTTTAGTCTATATTCTATTCTATAGTCTAATCTATAGTCTAGTCTATAGTCTAGTCTATAGTCTAATCTATAGTCTAGTCTATAGTCTAGAATATAGTCTAGTATATAGTCTAATCTATAGCCTGGTCCAAAGTCTAGTATATGATCTAGTCTAGTCTATTATCTAGTCTATAGTCTATTGTCTAGTCTATAGTCTAGTCAATAGTCTAGTCAATAGTCTAGTCTATAGTCTAGTCTATAGTCTAGTCCATAGTCTAGTCTATAGTATAGTCTAAAGTCTAGTCTATAGTCTTGTCTATAGTCTTGTCTATAGTTTAGTTTATAGTCTATTCTATTGTCTAATATATAGCCTAGTCTAAAGTCTAGTCTAAAGTCTAATCGAAAGTCTAGTCTATAGTCTTGTCTATAGTCTAGTCTATATTCTAGTCTATATTCTAGTCTATAGTCTAGTCTATAGTCTAGTCTATTGTCTAATCTATAGCCTAGTCTATAGTCTAGTCTATAGTCTAGTCTAAAGTCTAATCTTAAATCCAGTCTATTGTCTAATATATAGTCTATCTAATCTATATCTATAGTCTAGACTATAGTCTAGTCTATAGTCTAGTCTATAGTCTAGTATATAGTCTAGTCTATAGTCTAGTATATAGTCTAGTCTATATTCTAGTCTTTAGTCTAGTCTGCAGTCTTGTCTAAAGTCCAGTCTATAGTCTAATCTTGTCTATAGTCTAGTCTTGTCTAGTCTATAGTCTAGTCTATAGTCTATAGTCTAAAGTTTATTCTGTAGTGCAGTCTATAGTTTTGTCTATAGTCTAGTCTATAGCCTAGTCTATAGTCTAGTCTATAGTCTAGTCTATAGTCTAGTCTATAGTCTAGTCTATAGTCTAGTCTATAGTCTTGTCTATAGTCCAGTCTATAGTCTATTCTATAGTCTAGTCTAAAGTCTAGTCTATAGACTAGTCTAAAGTCTAGTCTATAGTCTTATTTATAGTCTAGTCTTTAGTATAGTCTTTAGTCTAGTTTATAGTCTTTTCTATATTCTAGTCTATAGTCTAGTCTATAGTCTAGTCTATAGTCTAGTCTATAGTCTAGTCTATAGTCTAGTCTATAGTCTAGTCTATAGTCTAGTCTATAGTCTAGTCTATAGTCTAGTCTATAGTCTAGTCTATAGTCTAGTCTATAGTCTAGTCTATAGTCTAGTCTATAGTCTAGTCTATAGTCTAGTCTATAGTCTAGTCTATAGTCTAATCTATATTCTAATCTATAGTCTAGTCTATACTCTAATCTATAGCCTAGTCTATAGTCTAGTCTATATTCTAATCTATAGTCTAGTTTATATTCTAATCTATAGTCTAGTCTATAGTTTAGTCTATAGTGTAATATATATTTATGTAAAAAAAATTTTCTTTAAAAAATAAATTTAAAGAAATTTTCTTCAAAAATAGTGTTTCAACTTAAAACTAAATTATATAAATTTTTCAGAAAAAAACCAAATACATTTTGCCAAATTGTAAAAAAATTCTTTAAAAAAAGCCGAAAAGGTGTAAAACAATTTTGTTTAAAAAATTTTGTGTTTGTGAATGTATGAGTGTGTGTGTGTGTGTTAAATATACCTTTGAGCTTGTTCATTATTCTCGAATGTTATATGAACAGTCTGAGTTTGTGGGTCCTTACTAGAGACAGCCTCACATTGTTTGACGATGCCATATGGCTTCAAAAGAGGTTCGATGTCTTCGAAACGTGTTTGGAGCGGTATGCCGCTTATTAAAATCTTTGATGTCGTAACACTGTGAAACACAAGAGAAAGTATAAGAAAAAATATGCAAAACAAAAAAAAAACAAAATTTATACAAAAAAAAATTATAAAAATTCTGTCTTAGAATTTGAAGCTGGATTTGTTTGTTTCTAAATGTAAAGAGAAAAGCTTTGCATAAAAAACTACTCTAACAGAGGGAGAGAGAGACAGAATGATATGTAGAGAGAGGCTGTTTCTAATTAAGGTTCCTTTTTATTTGTTTTAAGGTCTAAAAAGCGTATTTGTTTTTAACTACCATTTAAATATTTAAATAATTTAATTTTTATTTCAAAAACAACATTACCTTGTCACCAGCATTTTGATTAAATTTACTATATCTAGAAGTAACCTTAAGAACATTCACAATTTACACAAATTTTAACAAAAGATTTTTTACACAAAATTTTCAAACACTTTAAGAGAACACAATTTATGGAATTTTGTTGTTGTCTTGAGGAGTGGGGTCTGGACCAATTATACAAAAAAAAAAAAAATAACGACAAACAAACACAGAAGATCTTGACGACGGAAATATTTGAATTTTAATAAAATAAAATGACAATTTTTATTTTGATATAAATTTCAAAACAAATATGAAAAATTTATTAACTAAAAGCACAGTGGGTAGGAAAAGAATTGAGCGCAATTAAAATACGAAAGACTAAACTATAGTTTAAACTAAAAAATAAACAATAGGTAAGTGTTTAACTATACAAGTCCAGTTTATAGTCTATAGACTAGTCTATGGTCTATACTTCAGTTTATAGTTTAGTCTTGTCAATAGCCTAGTTTATAGTCTAGTCAATAATCTAGTTTATAGTCTAGTCTATAGTCTAGTTTAAAGTCTAGTCTATAGTCTAGTCTATAGTCTAGTCTATAGTCTAGTCTATAGTCTAGTCTAGTCTATAGTCTAGTCTATAGTCTAGTCTATAGTCTAGTCTATAGTC
>NC_060951.1:6586993-6592612 GCF_022045245.1 Lucilia cuprina
TTCTGTTCTAGTTCTGTTCTAGTTCTGTTTTAGTTCTGTTTTAGTTCTGTTCTAGTTCTGTTCTAGTTCTGTTCTAGTTCTGTTCTAGTTCTGTTCTAGTTTTGTTCTTTTTCTGTTCTGGTTCTGTTCTAGTTCTATTCTAATTCTTTTCTAGTTCTTTTCTACTTCTATTCTAGTTCTATTCTAGTTCTAGAAGTTCTGTTCTAGTTCTGTTCTGTTGTAGTTGAAATTGTAATTTAGTTTTAGTTTAACTTTAGAACAACCCCATTCAACATTTTTATCACATGATAAACATTGCAATTGCATCTACAATTATTTCCTGCTCATGCGCATTGTCCAGTAGTAGTTGTTGTTGTTTTCGAAAAAAGATGCAATTGTGCAGGAGATGAATGAATGTAAGGATTGCCGGCATTCTATTGACGATTCTATTGAAAATTGCATTGTTAACATAAAAAACAACTGATAAAATGAAATTAACTATATTAAGGTAACGCCTACATTTTGCAACTTTCTAAGGAAAACAAAAAAACGTTATCAAAATCACCATTATAATCTAACAGCAAACATTAATATTAACTTCACTAGAAACATACAACAATATGATTTTTTTACCTAATTTATTTAAGAGCATATCAAAAACTGCTCCACCTAATGAAAGCAGACAAATTTCCCAGAATTTCTTTTCATACACACACACACACACACACACCTGCACATACACTCATTTGTATAGTATATTAAAGTTTGGTAAAATTTCAAAATTTCAAGCTTCTTTAAAACAATAAGTTTTCTAACCGTTACTTTTTATATTGTTAAACAGCTTTAGTTAGCTTTTTTTTAAATTCTTAACAAACATTCCTTTGATATCGGACACAACCATAACTTGAAAGTTGTAGTAGTAGTAGTGGCAGAAGCAGAAGCAACAGAGTATTTGCTAATAAACCTGCTTTAAGCCACAAAACAAAATATATATGACCAAAATGGCAAGCAAAGCTATTTTATTTTTCTCTACTTCTACCGGAATTCTTGGAAAAACATTTTAAAGATATTTTGGCACTTTGTTGTTGTTGCCTTTTTTTATTTCATCTCTTGTTTTCTTACTTTTAATTAAGTATGAAGTTTAGATTGCTTTTAGAGTTTTATGTAGGTTGTTTAAAAAAGGTTTTTATTAAAATTGAAAATGAGAAAAAAAGAACAAGAAGCTTCAAAAGAATCTTACCGTTGTTGAGAGTTGAAAAAATGCCAAAATCATATAAATTTTATTTGTTAAATGGAGACAAAAAGATGAAGAAGCTTTTATTGCTTTAAGCTTCAACAAAAAAGTAATGAATCTTAGCGATTTTCCATAGTAACACGGAAGGGAATGAGGATTTACATTAATCGAACTTGTGGGGAGAGACTCTCAAAAAACTACTGATAGTTTGGGAGATTTTTCACAAGATTGAGTATCTTAAAGTATTTTTACTTTCTATGAAATCATTCCTTACATATCTAAGATATCAGTTGCTTGAAATGGTTCCTAAAAAAGGCTGCTTCATTTCCGCAGCAAGATTTTTGAAATCGCTTTTGATTTCCCAGACTTTAAGAAGACCGAAATTGGAAAATTTTGCGAAGTTGCAAGAATTTACGGTTCTTCTGCTCGTTGGACTGTTGTATCAATTACAGACATCACTTCAAAGCTACATTGGTTAAAGTGGCTCCCTAGGAAGTAAACTTCTATTTAGGAGCACAATTTTAGAATCTAACTTTACATTACACAAAGTTAAAGCAAGTGAAAGTTTGACAGTTTTTGCAAACTTGTATGCTCTTTGGGTTCCTCTACTCTCTACACTCTCGCAACTATACAAACTATTACTTCAGAGCTAGATTGACTTCAATGTCTCCCTAGGGAAGTAAGCTGCTCTTTGAAAGCAAAACCTTAGACTTAACATTTTATTAGGCAAAGCTCAATAAATTTTGGGGATCTCCTGCTATATAGCCTCAAGTAACGCTTGGGATCATCTGTAGAAGACTAAGGTGATTGAAAGTGAATCCTAAAGAATTAAGCTTCACTTAAATACCAACAAATTACAAATAACTTTTGATTAGACAAAGTTGAAGGAAGTGAAACTTGGGAAATTTTGCAAACTTGTATGCTTTTTGGGTTCCTATACTCTCTAGACTCTCGCAACTATAGAAACCATCACTTCAAAGCTAGTTTAACTTCAGTGGCTCCCTAAGGAAGTAAGCTTTTCTTTAAAAGCAAAACTTTACACATTACTTTCATTAGACAAAGTTAAAAGCAACGAAAGTTTGAAAACTTTGTGAAATTGAGGAATTTTGGGGTTCTCCTGCTATAAAGACCTATGAAACGATTGGGATCATCTGAAGTTAACTAGAGTGACTGAAAGTGAATCCTAAAGAATTAAGTTTCACTTAAATATCAACAAATTACAAATAACTTTTCATTACACAAAGTTAAAGAAAGTGAAAGTTTGGAAACTTTTCCTACCTTGTATGCTTTTTGGGTTCCCCTACTCTCTATACTCGCGCAACTATAGGAACCATCACTTCAAAGCTAGTTTAACTTCAGTGACTCCCTAAGGAAGTAGCTATTCTTTAAAAGCAAAACTTTTGACATTACTTTCATTAGACAAAGTTAAAAGCAACGAAAGTTTGGAAACTTTGCGAAGTTGAGGAATTTAGGAGTGCTCCTGCTATAAAGACCTAAGTAACGCTTAGGATCATCTAAAGATAACTAGAGTGACTGAAAGTGAATCCTAAAGAATTAAGCTTCACTTAAATACCAACAAATTACAAATAACTTTTGATTAGACAAAGTTAAAGGAAGTGAAAGCTTGACAGTTTTTGTAAGCTTATATGCTCTTTGGGTTACTCTACTCTCTAGACTCTCGCAACTATTAGGACCATTAATTCAACGAAAGATTGGCTTGAGTGGATCTCCAAAAAGCCATTACTTTTCTTTAGACAAAGTTAAAAGAAACTGAAGTTTGAACTTTTTTGCGGAGTTAAGGATGTTTTGACTTCTCGAACTCCTTTTGCAAATCTTGGAATCATCACTAGAAATCTAGAGTAACTTAAAGTGAAGCTTAAGAAATCAATCTTCTCTATAATGCTGAATTTTAAGATAAAACACTTCATGAGATATAAGTTAAAGGAAACAAAAGTTTGAAAACTTTTGCAAAGTTAAAAGATTTTTGGATTGTTCTATTCTCTAGCTTTTCGCAAAACATAGAATCAGAACTTAAAGGCTTTATTGACTTCAAGTAGTTCCTAAAGAAGCAAGCTTTATACAGTAACAAAAAAATAATCATTGAGCTTTCTTTTGACAAAGTTAAAAGGAACTGAAACGTACGAAATTTCGAACAATGTTGACTTTGCCGTTCGAGGACTCTCTGGCTTTGCAAATGAATTGGTATTATGACTTAAAGGCTAGAGTTACTTTAATTTGATCCTTATGGATTAAATTTCTCTTTGTTACCAAGAATTTTTGTGATAACTTTAAGCTTAGCAAAGTTTTATGAAGTAAAAGTTTGGAGAGTTAAGCGATTTTTGGTTTCCCAAACGTTCTAGCTTTTCAATTGAATTGATAGAAGATTTTAAAGATTATAGCAACTTAATTAAGAACTAGAAGAATGAAGCTTTACTTTCTTATCAATAACTTAGTCATAATTGTTGGTTTGGTAAAGTTTAACAAAGTAAAAGTTTGCGAAATTAAAGAATTTTTGAGTTCATCGTTCTTTGAGTTGCAAATGTATTAATATAACTTCTTAAAGTCTAGAATAACTTTGAACAGATCTTGAAAAATCCAAATTCATTTTGTTATAAAAACTTTTTTGTTTTCTTTTGGCTTGTCAAAGTTTTTAGAAGTAAACATTTGGGGAGTCAGCCGATTTTTGAGTTCTCGAGGGCTTTAACTTTTTTAATGGATTGAAATAACTTCTTAAAGTCTAGAATAACTGGCATAACCAGAAGAAGCCTGCTTCATCTTGTTCGAGTTGTAATAATACTAATGTAGAAGGAGTTTTACCTCACGAATATGAAAAGAGAAAAACTTTAGCTCTCATTGATTCCTCGAACTTTTATTACAAAACCCAAAGATTTTCTTCAGCAAACATCTTGTTCTGATCTTGATTAGATCATCTTCCGGACGTGTGACTATCCTTAAACGCCAACATAACAATGACAAGATTCTCTACAAAGAAGTAGCATTTATATTCACTTCTTTTTCATTAAATTGACAACACTTTCTTTACATTTAAACACCCAGTTATTCATAATATTAATGTGGTTTTAAAAGACCTTCTTTTTTCCTCTCTATTACTTTTTTAACTCTAAAACTTAAACTTTGTTTTTGTTCAAAAAAAAAAAAAAAGAACGTTTTTGTTATTGTCGTTTATATTGTTGCTGTTCTTATTATTATTGTTGTTGATACACTGTCTGCATACCAAATACTACAAAACAAAAAGAGCCGGCTACTAATAGCAATAACAACAACAAAAACATACACATTTCTTCAAAAAAACAGCTCCCACCTTTAAAGAAAACTAAAAGAAGACCGGGAGGGGGTGTACACGTAGTCCATTACTAGTTTAAAAATGTAAACAAGTTTTCTGGTTTTTAAACTGCTAAAATATTTTAGTTTTTTTTTCCTTTCCTTTACACAGCGAAAACGTAGTAGTATTGCTGCAGTATTGCAACTTTACTACACCATTCAGCAACTGTGTTAAGTGTTTTTTTTTTTTGTTTTTGCTTACTTTTTGCGCGTTTTTATTATTGTTTTGGTCTGGGAATGTTGTTGGTCCACCATACCACACAACACCCTGATTATGTTTTGTTTTGTAACGACAATAATGATGTTGTTTAGTTTTTTTCTTTCTTTTTGTAATAATGATGTTTAGTAGCATAGTTTTCTTTTTCTTATATATTTACTAAGAAAATAACAAAAACAAAACTTTATTATACAAAAAATCTCTCCCGGATTTGCGGATGCTGCACAAGCAAATGCAATTCTGTTTGCACAACACAACACAGCAAAAAAACAAGTTGAAACTATTTAGTTTGAATGAACAAACTTGTGTACGTCAGGGTTAAAAACTATAATCTAAAAATTAAAGAAAGCTATAGACTTAACTACAAACTGGACTAGACTATAGACTATAGAATAGACTATAGACTGGACTATAGACTGGACTATAGACTGGAATATAGATTGGACTATAGACTAGACTAGACTATAGACAAGACTATAGACTAGACTATAGACTAGACTATAGACTAGACTATAGACTAGACTATAGACTAGACTATAGACTAGACTATAGACTAGACTATAGACTAGACTATAGACTAGACTATAGACTAGACTATAGACTAGACTATAGACTAGGCTATAGACTAGACTATAGACTAGACTATAGACTAGACTATAGACAAGACTATATATAAGACTATAGACTAAACTATAGACTAGACTATAGAATGGACTATAGACTAGACTATTACTAGACAATAGACTAGACTATTACTAGACTATAGACTAGACTATAGACTAGACTATAGACTAGACTATAGACTAGACTATAGACTAGACTATAGACTAGACTATAGACTAGACTA
>NC_060951.1:6592712-6596688 GCF_022045245.1 Lucilia cuprina
ACTAGAACAGAACTAGAACAGAACTAGAACAGAACTAGAACAGAACAGAACTAGAACAGAACTAGAACAGAACTAAAACAGAACTAGAACAGAACTAGAACAGAACTAAAAGAGAATTAGAACAGAACTAAAAGAGAATTAGAACAGAACTAGAACAGAACTAGAACAGAACTAGAACAGAACTAGAACAGAACTAGAACAGAACTAGAACAGAACTAGAACAGAACTAGAACAGAACTAGAACAGAACTAGAACAGAACTAGAACAGAACTAGAACAGAACTAGAACAGAACTAGAACAGAACTAGAACAGAACTAGAACTGCAACTAAACATAAATAGATCAGAGCCATAACAGAACCACAACAGAACTATAACAGAACTCTAAATCCTTTAAACCTACAGAAATCCTACGAAATTTTCCGAATTAAAGATGAAAAGAGTAATGTTAAGGAGTTTGCGGGGAAGTAAGCAAGAGAATCAATGCTAAGTCCTTGATATTTTTTAAAGAAAGAGTTTTAAAGGGTTTTCTATGGAAAACGATCTACATTCCTTTAAACCAAGATAAATTCTCGAGATTTTCCTATATTGTGCAAAAGTGTTGAAGTTTAAAGAGGGAGAGGATACAGTTTTAAGATCATGGAATGGAAGATCCTATTTAAGTGCAGGAAAACTTTGATTATCTCTGAGTAATAATCAGTATTCCTTTTATTTCCTTTTTTAACGAACAGAAATTCTAAGAAATTTTCCAAATTAAAGAGACACCATCTTGCCACAGACATGTTGAAAGTATTTTGATGTTGTTGTTACAGTTATGCTGCTAGTTCTCTTGGAAGCTCTTTGCCTGATGAAATGAAACTTCCGGTTGTTACATATGAAGCTGAATTGATGATGATAATATTGAAGTGATTGAAAAACAAGATGTTCTAAAGCAAAGCCTTTCACTATCGTGGGAACTACAAAGTTGTTGGTTGTTGTTGTTGTTGTTGTTCTAAAAATGGCGCTTAAATTTTCCTTTCATTAAATTTAAAGAAAATAAATTTCTGTTAAATTTTGAAAGCAACAGGCTTTTAATCGAGTAGTAGTAGTAGTAGTAGTTGTTGTTGTTCCACTATCACCTCCCCTATACATATTGCACTTTGTACTTAAACATTAATATTTGTTGTTTTTGTTGTTGTTTATTATTATATTTAGCGAGATTTGTGTTTTTTTCGTTTTGTTATTATTGTTGTTGCGCTTTGCCCTTTACAATTGAATTGCTTGTGGGGTTTTTTTGTTGCTGTTGTAAGTTTTGTTTTTTTCTCTCTCTCTCTTTGATTTTGTTTTGATTATTTTTATTTTCTAACCTCAAGCAAGCAATCAACATCATTATGATGATGTTTTTGCTGCTTTATATGTTTGAAAGTATGTTGAGTTTTTTTAAAGCTTGTTGGTGTTGTTATTTTGTTGTTGTTGTTGTTATTATGTTGTTGTTATATGTGTTGGGTGTTGTTGACTTTTTGTGAATGACTTTTTTATATATGCATATGTGTATGTGTGCGTGTGTGTGTATGTATGTTTACATTTGTATAATGTTGCAGTTTTTCATATATTTGTGGTTGTTGTTGTTTTCATTTCGTCTTCTTTTTGCTCCTCTTGTTGGCGTCATCGACCCTTTATAGTTTTGTAACCCAGACACTAAACTATTTGTACTCCTTCCGTTTTTTTTAGTTTTGTTTCAATATGTTCTCTCTTTCTACTTAAAAACAAAACCATTAACCTGCTGTTGTTGTTGTTATTGTTTTATATTTATGTACAATTTACTTTATTTTTTCCCCAGTTTTTTTTTATTATTTATTTACATATGATTGTATGTTTGTGTTTTACATAGTTTTTTCTTCTCTTTTACAGAAATTGTAAATGCGTAATTGATTTTCCTTGAAAATCGTAAATAAAACTTCAAAGTTGTTATTGAGTTTTACATTTTTTTTTTATAGTTTAGTTAAGTACGTAACATAAACAACAATAAAATATTCATAATTTTATCAAATTTTTAAACATTTCCCCTTAATTTCGCTGTAAAAACTTAAAATTTGCCTTTTTCATGGTTTTTTACATATTTTTATCAAATTTCATAAAATTTCTAGTTTTTCTGCTTAAATTTGTTAAGAAAATGTAATTTTGGTTAATTTACAAGAAAATTTAACTTTGGGGTATTTTGGGTATTTTCGAAATTGTTTTGGGAATTCAAAATGTTTGACTTCACAAACGAAAAAATAAATTATTTTTTTTATTTTATTGCTAAAGTTTTATATTTTGGTTATTTTAGATCAAAATTTGACTTTGGGGATTTTGGGTATCTTCAAAAACTTACTGGGGAAATCAAAATTTCTCACTTTTCTAAAGAAAAACTGTATTATTTCATTATTTTATTGCTTAAGTTTCATATTTTGGTTATTTTAGACCAAAATTCGACTTAAGGGATTTTGGGTATTTACAAAAAATTACCGGGGAAATTAAAAATTTTTCACTTTACTAAAGAAAAACTGTATTATTTTATTATTTACTTGTTAAATTTTGATAATTTACTTAATTTTAGGTGGAAATTTGACTTTGGGATTTTGGGTATTTTCAAAAATTTACTGGAAAATCAAAATTTTTCTCTTTACTGAAGAAAAATTGTATTTTTTCATTATTTACTTGTTAAATTTTCATAATTTAGTAAATTTTAGGTAAAAATTTTAAATCGGGGATATTGGGGATTTTGGATATTTTCGAAAATTTTCTGGGGAAA
Source organism: Lucilia cuprina (assembly GCF_022045245.1). Lineage (NCBI taxonomy): Eukaryota > Metazoa > Arthropoda > Insecta > Diptera > Calliphoridae > Lucilia > Lucilia cuprina. The sequence goes on from NC_060951.1 coordinate 6,595,484, forward strand.
TCAGAATTTTTAACATTTTCAATAAATAACTTTATGATTTTATTACTTTCTAGTAAAATATTTATATTAAAATGATTTCTGATCCAAAATCCAATTCTGGGATTTTGGGTATTTTCGAAATTGTTTTGGGAATTCACAATTTTTAAGATTTTCCATAAAAAACTTTATGTTTTATTTACTTTCTAGTAAAATTACTATAATAAAATGATTTCAGACCCAAAATCTAATTCTGGGATTTTAGGTATTTTCAAAAATTTTTTTGGGAATTTAAAATTTTGAAAATTTCTTATGAAAAACTTTATGATTTTATTACTTTCTAATAAAATTTTTATTTAAAAATGATTTCTGAGATAAAAACGGATTCTGGGATTTTGGGGTATTACGAAATTTTTTTGGGAATTCATAGTTTTGAACATTTTCTATGAAAAACTTTATGATTTTACTATTTTCCAGTAAAATGTTTATATTAAAATGATTTTTAAGCCAAAATCGGATTCTGGGATTTTGGGTATTTTCGAAATTTTATTGGGAATTTCAAACATTATACATTTCCAATCAAAATCTATATAATTTTTTAACTTTCTTAAGTAAAGTTTAAAATTTTAGTGATTTTTGGACAGCAACTCAACTTTTGGGAATTTTGGATATTTTTGACATTTTTTTTAGGAATTTATAATTTTAAACATTTTTAATGTCTAATTCCATTACTTCCCTATAAAAATGTAAAATTGTAGTCTGGCAACCTTTTTGTTTTTTAAGAGCCTGCACCCAATTATTTGCTCTCTTGCCAGCTGCAGTTGAAATGTTTTTAAAAAAATATGTTTTGTAGTAACATTTTCTTATCGCTTATGAAACAGCTAAACAAACAATAAATACAAAAATGAATTCCACTTTTTTAAATTTATGAATGAAATTTTTTGCTTTTGGGAATAAATTTCTTTATTAAAAAAACTTTTACGGTTAAAAAAACTGTTATCTTAAAGTAAATATAAATAAATTAGTTGAAATTTGCATTTTTTTCTTAAAGGAAGTAAACATATTGAAGGAGGAGGGTAAGAGAGAGAGTGAGAAACAGAGTAAAACTTATGGGCAATAGCCTAGCCTATAGTCTAATCTATAGTCTAGTCTATAGTCTAGTCTATAGTCTAGTCTATAGTCTAGTCTATAGTCTAGTCTATAGTCTAGTCTATAGTCTAGTCTATAGT